>NC_064849.1:148355837-148590837 GCF_024139225.1 Suncus etruscus | reverse complement strand
TGCCTTGCAAGCAGCCAATACAGGACCTAAGATGGTTGGTTTGAATCCCGGTGTTCCATATGGTCCCCCGTGCCTGCCAGGAACTATTTCTGAGCAGACAGCCAGGAGTAACCCCTGAGCACTGCCGGGTGTGACCCAAAAACTAAAAAAAAAAAAAAAAAAGTCTTAAAGACTGCAAAAAGCCCCTAGAAAAATAGCTTTTTTGTTTGTTTTTGTTTTTTGTTTTTGGGCCACACCTGTTTGATGCTCAGGGGTTACTCCTGGCTATGTGCTCAGAAATTGCCTCTGGCTTGGGGGGACCATATGGGACACTGGGGGATCAAACCGCGGTCCTTCCTTGGCTAACGCTTGCAAGGCAGACATGAAACAATAGCTTTGTCAAATAAATATATAATATATAATATACAATTATAAATATTTAAATATTATAAACATATAAATTTATGAATAATTATTATCATATAATATATAATAAAAGGATATATAATTGCTATGCAAAAATCTACAAACAAGTCACAATTATGCCCAAAAAATTGAGTAACTTAAGATCAACTTAGTAAGTGAAAGATCTATACAAGAAAAACTACAAACAAAATGCATACCCTTATTGGGAGGATTAACATGATTAAAATGGCAATACTTCCAAAGCATTTTGCATATTTAATTCGATCTTTATATGTAGGCCTTAAGATATTTCAAAGAAATAGATTAAACACTCCTGAAATTTATATTTGAACAATGAACCTCCATGAATAGTGAAAGTAGTCTTTGGAAAAAAATTATTGGAGATATTATTTTCCAAAACTTCAAACTATCAAGCAGTAGTCATTAAAGCAGCATGATATTAAAATAAAGATAGACCATTGATCAATGCAATGAAGTGAATATTTTGAAAGACCCTCAGGTATATGAACAATTAGTGTTTGATAAAGGGGAAAGATATATGCAGTGGAGCTAGATAAACCTCTCCAACAAGTGGTGTTGAGTAAATTTGTCCTTTCAAAAAATTGTTTGGTTTTTAGGACAAACCTGATGTTACTCAGAGCTCTCTTTTGGATTTGCTTTGGGTTCATTACTGGTCACAATATTAAGTTAGTTCTTATAAATCAATTGTTTTAATGGAAAACATAATTCCTCTATGAGGACTTGTAGGCCCAACTGTAGTAGTGGTACTTAAATTTTAATATTATAAATTACAGTCTCAAACCCTTACTCTGGAGCCAGGCCTCCTACACTATGGTCAAACTCTCTGGTTGAGGACACTTTGAGGCCACATACATGCTATTGACTGACCAGGTACAGAGCTGGAAGGGAGCGATGGTGACTAGAAATGTCTGGTGCTGAATTGCTCAAAGCCTCATGCCTGTAAGGGAAGTTCCCAAATTCCCAGAACCGAAATTTTTACTTATCCAATTATTTATTAAGATTTTAAAAAGAAACAACACATCTCATCTGCTAGGCTGATAAAATAATTTCTTTTAAAATACAGTTGTCACTGTTGGTAAATACAAAATAATTTAATTCTGTAAATTAATCTTGTTTACCATATCTTTATAATCATGTATTATATAAAATATTTTTGTGCTTGATCAGTGTGGGGAAATATTTTTAATATTAAAAATTACTTCATCTTTGAGTCAAGGAAGCTCTATTTTAAAGCTAACCTATAATTTTTTACTTTTAAAAGTTACAGTAAATCACTTAATTTCCAGTCTTACTGAGATACATATACACAGTAGCATAAAAATTTAAGCTATAGAGCATAATGATTTAACTTATTATATATTATTATATATTATATATAATATATATTATATATATTTAACATATATTATAAAATGGTTACCATGGGGCTGGAGAGATAGCATGGAGGTAAGGCATTTACCTTTCATGCAGAAGGTCATCGGTTCGAATCCCGGCATCCCATATGGTCCCCGTGCCTGCCAGGAGCAATTTCTGAGCACGGAGCCAGGAAAAACCCCTGAGTACTGCCGGGTGTGACCCAAAAACCACACACACACACACAAAATGGTTACCAAAATATTTTTCTTACTTACTAAATTATTTATGACTTTCAGTATGTTCATCCTTAGGTGGGATGAAAGACTGCATGTTTGTTTTGCTTCCCGTTGTAGCTAAAAATAATGTCTGATAACAATCAGTCATACATTGAGCACTTGATATGGTGCTAGTTGACACTAAACTATACTATAATTATAAAATGCATACTGTATGATACATTCCCAAAACTATGATAGAAAGTAAAGTTCGTCAGTAACTTTTATTTATTACATATTGAAGTAGGACTGGAATTTATATTGTTATTTTTAAAATATAAGCTATAAAATATAGCAATACCAATATCATATATTATATTCACACATAAATATTCCCATATATGTACACTCTTGTATGCACATATTTAAAAATTCAGCCACTGCTGATCACAAGAAAAAACACTGTGTCTCAGATTTAAAGATGTGTAAGCATTTCTATGTCAAATTTCTTGTAGAATCATTCATTACTTATCGAACTTTATTTACACTAAAATTCTATCCTAACTGTGCTACATTAATTTAAACTTTATGTAATAGAATTATTTTGTTTATGTAAATGTCTATAATAATTTGTGGATAGTTAAATAAAATATATTCACCTAAGTAACCAGCTGTATATGTTGAGTTATATTTTAGAGTATTCACATTATGACTATAACTTTTTTAAAGAGTAGAGGGGCAGAAAGATAGCAATCAATGAGGATATTTGTGCAGGTTTTGGTCCTCCTTCCAGGTGGCCTTCCAAGCATGAGATATGGCCCTGGCTTCCTCTTGCACTGCAGCATCAGAAGTGCAACCAAGTATTGAGCCAACAGTTAGTTGGACAAGAACTATCAAGAGAGGCTTCCAGACCCCACAAACACTGCTTAGGTGGTCATCCCACAAATATGAGTCTAATATTATAACTAAATTAAAACAAAAACATTTAAAAATATCTACCCAATTTCCAATATTAACAATTACCATAATTTTGACATCATCTTATAAAATAATTGAAATCAGCATCACATTTCTGGAGAATGGTAAATTTATCCCTTGAATGTTTTTTGTTTGCTTGTTTTGTTTTTGAGCCACATTCTGTTCTTACACCTGGGACTATATTCAGTAATTATGTCTGGCAATGTCTGGGTTGGGAAAAACCTGTGGTGTGGGATTAGCCCTGGGTCTACAATTTCCCATGCAAGCACCCTAACTGCTGTATTATCTCTCCAGCCTCTAGAATTTTTTCCCAAAAAGAATGAGTTCTGGAATGAGAGAGAGAGTACAGCAGGTAGAGAGCTTTTCTGTATGCAGCCAACTCAATTTGGCACCCCATATGTTTCCTCAAGTACCACGAGAAGTGATCTCCGGGTTCACAGTCTAAAGTAAACCTTGAGAATTTCTAGATATGTCCCCTCAAAATACATTTATAAAAATGTTCTACATAACTTAAAATCCATGGTACTATTCTTAAGGGTTTTCTTAATATTGAAAGTCATAATGTTAAAGTTAATATGCATATATTCATAACTAAAACATTAAGAGCAATATAAATATTAATTATATTCCTAACATTTAAAAACTGTACTTTATTAAGCAATTAATCATTGTTTAAAAAACTTTTTGTTTGGGGGAGATGTGCTTTTTCTTCTTGGTAAAATTTGGTCACAAATTTATTCAGCACTATAATAAACCCACTTTAAATTCCTGCGGAGAATTGACATTCAACCATGTTCTAACAGTTCAAATACTGGCAAGGTCTACAAAGATGCCACTGAAAAAATATATATAGTGCATAATTTTCATTTCTTTGCTGTCAGGGTAACATGTGTGCTTCATATGGTTTAGTGAAGTCTAGCAGTACAAATGTGTCAGAATCATGAAAATTTGTCTTCTATGACTAACATAGGATTTATGACTTTAGTATTTGGGATATTTATCTCTAAGTAAGAAAAATAATTCACTCTTGGATATTTGTATATGTAGGATGATAAATGTATACCTGAGTTCAACACAATTTTTTCTTAGAGAAATTTCTCTCAAAATGTTTTAGCAAAGAAACCTTGACCCGATTTTTTTTCCTCCACTGAAATTCAGCAATCACAGAAACTTGTAAGAAAGGAAATGCATTAATTAAATTTATAGCCCTCAAAAGGAAATTTTTTACTAAATGTATCTTGTAACTCTATTGATATTTATGCTACAAAATAAGATGAATGATCACATTAAACTCACATTACTTCATTGCAAGTGACAGAAACTAAACCCAAGTTCCTTGCAGGAAAACTTAGTAACTCTTTTAAAGGAAAGTTGAAAATGGAAGCTTCTATCAAATTGAGCTGACAGAAACAGAAATATATAAGTCTGTTCATGTCACAACTGTGTCTGTCCCTTCTAGCTCCTGCTAGGCTTTTATTTCAGGCTTATTTTCTTCACATGGCAAACAATAATGGCTATGACCAAAAATTCTGCCAGTTTTGGAATTCTAGTAAATATTCTACATTAATAAAAGATAGAGTCTCCTTTGTTTTTTGAATTATGCCATTTTCACCCTGGTATACTGATATTCACTTAGCTATATTTGTACAATTAGGCTTTCTCCTATAATGGTGGCAGCAAAACAGATTAAGCTCTGAAATGACAACTTGCAGGACATACATTTCCTCAAAAAAAAAAAAATCGGCACACTGCATTATTTCCCTCATTTTATGATTGATTTTTCCTTGGTCCATTAGACTTTAGCTGAGGCATAGATCTCTTACCAAATTCCCCACATCTCTTGTCAGTGTTATAATATTTATGCTTACTAATAAGCTAAAGCTAATAGGACATTAGGCTCTTGCCTTTCATAAGGGGCAAGCTGGACTGAATATTCAGCACCCAATATGGTACCCAGAACCTGCCAAGAGTTATCTTCAAGTACTGTGTCAGAAATAATCTGTGAATTTAAGACATTACTTGTATGTCAAAAAGATAATGTCTAGTCTTTCCTCTGTGTGTATCTAGATGCGGCATTGAATTGGTTTTTATATTGAGCTAAATGTATTTAGTAATCTCATGCTAGTATTTTTTTAATGTATTCGACTGCATAGGATAGGTACACAATAACAGAGTAAATAGCTGAGAGAGAATTAGGGGAAGATGTTGGGCCACACCCTGTGGTAATGAGGGCTTATTCCTGGCTCTATGATCAGGAGTGACACCTGTCAATGGTTATATATGTGGTGCCTAGAATTAAACTGGGTTGGTCAAGTACTATATAAATAATTACCTTACCTTTTGTAATATATTTTAATAATAAATAGAATAAAAATTTTATGTTAAATAATTATTTAAAATGGTATTACCAAAATTGAAGTTTGTAATGACTTTTGAGTGATAGTTGAACAAGATCAAAATTTCCATAATGATGCCAGTATGCTAATCGCCTTTGTCAAATTATTTTCTCTCATTATTCTATAGAACAATATGCCAGAGACTACATGATGTATGATGTCATTATTACGCTAAAGGCATATATTGCATGTTTTGTATATTTATGTTTTCTAAACATTTTAAAAGGAACATCTAGACAAAATTTTTTTTTTGTTTTTTTAGACCACACCCAGTGATGCTCAAGTGTTACTCCTGGCTATGCACTCAGAAATCTCTCCTGGCTTGGGGGACAAAATGGGACACCAGGGATTCGAACCACGGCCTGTCCTAGGTTAGCCACGTGCAAGGCAAAGGCCCTACCACTGCATCACCGCTTTGGCCCCAACAGAATTAATGCTTACTAATTAGAATAAATTGGCATAATTTTACATAAATTAGAATTAAAGTATAAATTTCATATGCCTTTGTTACTATAACTTCTGACTAGTTCTCTGGATCCTCTTAGTGAGTTTGATGGGAATGACGATATGGTGGGGATTATATAATGCACTCCCTCTTGCAAAACATGTAGTTGAGACCTTTGAGTCTTTTTACTGGCTCTGAAAGCACTCTTCATATCCTAGAACTTTGCATCTCCCAAAATAATCATAATGCTATTTTACTACAGGGCAAATGACTTTTATGACTGTATATGTGCAATTTCACACTTCAAAATGTGTTACTACCCTGTGCCCACCACCAAATTGCAGATCACAATTTTGAAATATTTTCTTTTTTGGAGTTGGGAAGTGGATATTAGGAGGCTTGTGCTCCTCCCAGTAATTCTCACTAAACCTGCTCAGTAATTTTATGCGAGGGGCCAACAATGCACTACTGCTCCGGTTCTGTGCTGTTTGAGATTATGCTTCTAACTATCTGGCTACACTCAATGGTCTACACTCAATGGTGGGAGGTTCAAAACCAGGTTGACCCTGGGCAAACATGCATTTTAATTCTTGTCAATGATTTCCTAGTTCATTAATTTAAAATTTTGATTCTTTTCTCCATTGGAAAACAAATGTTTTAAAAATGTGGCAATAATATAGTATTTTTCTATTTTGTATTTTTAATATAGTTTTTATAGTTTTAATCTAAAATTCATTTTGAATTTTGAAATATTTTATTGAAATACAAAGTTCCAGACCAGAGAAACAGAAATAACATTAAGCTACTGTCTTGCCTGATTTCAGATAATGCCTATGGTGCTCTAACAAGAGAGATTGTATGTCCAGAGCCAGGAGTATACCTTGAGAACTATCTGGTGTGGACCTTAAACATAAAATAAATAAATATAAAGTTTTTACTCACTTTCTTACATTTAAAAATAAATATTTATGTAAATAAATTAATATCAATATTAATATAATATTATAATATAACATAACATATCATGAATATTAATTATCAATATTAATAATAATTAATAGTAATATTAATATTAATAAATATTTATGTAAATAATTATTAATTGTTAATATTAATATTGATTAATATTAATATTAATTAGAATATTAATTTATCATCACAGTGACTAGCTCTAAATAAGTCAAAAATGAAACTTAAATATATAAACCGTACTTATAAATGAGAGAAAATAATTAAATTGAAGCTATAAAAATAAGTCTTAAAATGACAGAAATTAAAACTTGCATTTTGTTTGGGATTATAGGTAGCTTTAGGTCATCTTTTAATGTTCCACTTAACAGAATATTTTTGAATAGTGAAAGAATATTAAAATCATCCTTTTATCATTTAAGGCAATTAATATTTTAGCAGAAGTTTTGTTTTATATTTTCAAATATAAATAAAAAATTGAGGCAACTTAAATACTTATATTATTACATTGCTGAAGTATATCACAATTAAAAGACCGAGAAGGCTCAGATAAATAGTAAAAGAAATCAAAGCGGAACCAAATTTCTATTGACTCAGTAATTCCGTGAATTTAAGATTCATCTGCAAACATAATTTTTCATATTCACTTGTAGAACTGTATCTACAAATAATAAACTCTCCTGATAATCTTTCACAGCACTGTACTTACAAATGAATAAAACTTTAGATATGATTGGATTCTGTTTATACCAGCCAATCATTGAATATTATATTTTGTGTAAATGTTAACATCTTAAAGTGAGCTAAATAGTCAAAGTGCTAAATGACCTTTTTGAATCTCATGGATTATACTGTCAACTGTGTTGGCATGTGCAATGAATACAGATAACACTTGTAGGTAAAAATAATGAATTTCAGTGTTGAACAAGACAAGAGCAATCACTATACTGAAATCATTTTCTTCATCATCTAACACTAATAGAAAAAGAAAATTTCACTTACCATTAAAATATCTATGGTATAAATGCAATTATGTTATGTTTCAACTTTTACAGCCATATATTTTAATATCACATTAGACTAAAATGGAAAGTATGTAAAGCACTTTATTAAACAGTATAAAGTTTGTCTTTTATTCATTTGTTTGAGGTGGTCTATCAGTGCCATGGATCACCATATTCACTTTTTCTAAGAGTATTATCATTTATTCAAATTTATCTAGGTTTGAAACTAAGAACAAATATCACAAATAATCTGTAATTCATACTTGTGTTTTTATTAAATGGTAAGACATAGACATGTATCTTTAAAGTCAAATAAAATATTGAAAAATAGATGCCAACCCAATCATAGATAGTAGAAGCTGAGATGAAATTAAAGGGGAAAAGAGCAATGTATTCTATTTTATTTCCAACATATGTACCCTCATTTTGAAAAAAAAGAAAAATAAACTGGAAAAAATCCTCATAAAAAGATATTTATTTTTTTAAATTAATATCTTTAAACACCGTGATTACAAACATGATTGTGGTTGGGTTTCAGTCAGTCATGTAAAGAACACCCCCTTCACTAGTGCAACATTCGAAGAGGGCCACACTATACCTGATGGTGATCAAAGGCTTTCTCTGCTCAATGCTCCATCCCTGTCATGCTTAGGGGTTGTATCACAAACTGTGACTTGGATCAAAGCAAGGTCATTTGAATGCAAGTTAAGCACCTCGACCTCTGTATTATCTCTCTAAATTTCTCATAAATAACAACAAAGTTCTTAGACAAATAGACCTCTTATGTGAATGTGACTCTGACGGGTTATACCATATAGCTTATGTGTATAATGGACTATACATTTAGGTTCATATAATTATACTTTACAATATTCACATAACAAATTAACAAGTGTATTACCAAAATTAGTCTCATACATAATTAATATATACTTATTGAAAGGTCAAATTATTGACAACCGCCTACATTAGATTTTTATAAAAAAATAATTTATAGGGCCTGAATGATAGTGCAGCGGTAAGGCCTTTGCCGTGCATACGGCAAACCCAGGACGGACCGTATGGTCCCCCAAGCCATTAGCGATTTCTGTGGGCATAGCCAGGAGTACCCCCTGAGCATAACCGGGTGTGGCCTCAAAACAAACAAAATATTCATAACATTCCTTGTTTTTGTTTTGTTTTAATTTAATTTAAGATAAAAATCACTAGAACTAAATATTCAGTATTAATCCTTTGTGAGATTGGGAACCCTATAATATTCTGGGGAACAAAAAATGTTCTGCTCAGTCAGAATGAGTTACTTAATCTAATACTACTTATGTAGCCCTATAATAATTTGAGGGAACACACCCTGAAATCTCAAGGTTTACTCCTGGCTCTATCCTCAGGAATTACACCTGGCAGTGTTTGGAGGACCATATGGAATGCCAGGACTTGAACTTGGGCTGACTGTGTAAGGCAAACACCCTACCGTATCTACTTTCACTTGGTCCCCTCAAATTATTTTAATGGTCTCATAATTATCTCAGAATTAATTATATTAGTAAAATGGTAGTGATAATGTGGACATTTAAAGATGATGCTTAAACATATGCTCCTACTCAGCTATTTTGGTTTCTCTATAAACAAAAAAATATATTCTGGTTTTTAAAAAATGCGACAGAATGCTTTTAATAAACTCAGAATAGTCTGTGCTTAATCATTTTATTTAATCTTCACACATCTAGGATTTATTTCAATTTCTGAATATAGAAAAATTGCAGTCTTTTTCTGATTAAGTGACTAAGAAAGAAAAGGGAAATGGCAGAAGAGGAGAGTGGTGAGTTAAAAGACAGATTGAATCTATGTATTTTAATCTGGCAGTTGTCATGTGTAACTTTTTTGCCAAAAGACTGTTAATTTCATACAAAAATTTAAATATTGTAGCACTCACCCAACTTAAACATTTGGCAAATAGTTATTCTATTTTAAAAATATAAAATTTTTCTCGAGTGCTTCTGTTTTCAAAATACTGTCTCATGCTATTCTTTGCTGGATCATTGTTTAAAATAACTTATCTAAACTTGGCATAATATATTACTTATAAATGTAAAATTGTACTACAGATGTATGTATAGTGTTTATATTTATAGACAGAATTCTATCTATACTATTAATTTAAGAATACCTTTACAACATATTCTATTAATTAAAATGAAAAGGAAAATTTTTTTCTAATATTTCCATTTCTGTTTTTTTTCTCTCTTCCCTGTTCTTACTTCATTTTTCAATTCCTTCCATATATCTAGTATAATCATGTTTTAAATACATAGAAGGTATATTGAAAAGAAACATCATTATATTTATGGGCTGTGAAGCATTTTTCTAACAAGAAAACTTGAGAAAAATGTAAAAGTTATTTTATGTTTGCCTCAATTTAAACAAAAAAGGGGGGGGAGAAGAAAAAAGCCTGAAACCTACTTTTCACAGGAACATGGATGTTCTCACTTTTAGATGTGAATCATCCCAAGAGAAAATTTGCTAGAGTCACACAGCTTCAGGCTCCATATTCACAATCCCATGAGTGCCTTTAGTTACTTCTTCTGTCCTCAAGCTGACATTAGAGTCAAATATTTTTAAATGAAAAATGTAGCTAGAGTGTTGAAGTCACACAATCTGCTCTGCTCTGCTTGACCACATTACTGTCAAATCTAAAATAGTTTCTAGAATTCTTAAGGAAAAAATTCTTCTAACACTCTGACTTCTTACAGTTTCTATGGACTTTAGGTATATTTGTTATTTTTTTAAACTAGGGGACATATTTTTTGGTTTATGAGTAAAAATATATTATCTAAATGTATATCAAAAATTCATGTCCTTAGTCATTAGAAAGAATAAGTTATACTTAAGAATTACATACATTCCCGGGGGCCGGTGAGGTGGCGCTAGAGGTAAGGTGTCTGCCTTGCAAGCGCTAGCCAAGAAAGGACCACGGTTCAATCCCCTGGTGTCCCATATGGTCCCCTCAAGCCAGGGGCAATTTCTGAGCGCTTAGCCAGGAGTAACCCCTGAGCATCAAATGGGTGTGGCCCGAAAAAACAAAAAAAAATAAAAAGAATTACACACATTCTAAATGTTTTGTCTTTATTAAAGTCAGAATTGGAGATTTTATTTATATCTGACATTGGAGGGTGGTAGCTGGGAGGGATTTTGGAACACTAGTGGAGAGAAGACACTCTTGTGATGGGTATGGTGGTGGGTCAATGGGTACATACAAAGTATTGTAAACTAACTTGCATTCAAATGACCTTGCTTTGATCCAAGCCACAGTTTGTGATACATCTAAGTTACCTAAAAAGTAAAAAAAATAAATAAATTTTAATAAATTACATAAGCTTTAACACAGTTTATGAATTTTGAAAAATATCCAGATCACTTTTCCTACCACAGAAATATAACGTCTTTGACCAATTAACTCACAAAGTAAGCACACTTAGAGTAAGATTTAAAGTCTATGCTAATAATCTCAATAAGGCATTTACCAATACTAGTCTAAAGGATGATTTAGCTGAAATTAATCATCACTAAGAGAAAAACATCATAAATATCAACTTAACATAATGTTTTAAAAAGACTATATTTTAATCCAATGTAATAAAAAGTGTTTTTTTCCTATGAAGTAAATGGTGCTTATTTTAGTTAAGAAACTTAATCTGCACTTTACGTTAATAGATCATGGAAGGAACTTTTTATATTGTCACTTGGGTTTGCAATTTCATAAAATTTAGAAAACTAAATTGCAATCAGTTAAAACTACTATCTCCATAGTAATTGGAGCTTAAAATAGTTTATTTGGGCTATTATTTGGAGGGGTCAGAATTATTGGTGCTCAGGGCTTACTTTGGGCTCTATTGTCAGGGGTCACTTTAAACAGGATTCTCGGAGCCATATAAGATATCAGGGTTTGAATCTGGAATACCAGAATGAAAGGCTAGCATCGTACACATTATACAATCACTCTGACCCTAAGAAATACTTTTCAGGAGAAAATATGCCTGTATATGTTTGTCTTAATGTTTGTTCATTTTTGTGTTTTTCAATAACTCTGTGCATATAAACCTTTATTTATTATTCAAATATCATGATATAGTCTATAGTTGTGAGAGGGCGTCAATTATAACATCAACTCCCAGACACACCCAGCACACCAAAAATGGCAGGAAAAGATGAAAAAATAAAACAAAAAAGATATCCAACAAATTCATATAAATTAATATAAATGGGAAAATAGAGGGAAAAATCTGCCTTCCAGAAGCCTTTCAAATAACAAATGGTTGAGGCCAAATAATAATAGCTCTAAGTTTCTGAGTACTCTCAGATGTAGACTATAACCAGAAAAAATATTAAAAAGCATACTAAATATTCTTTTTAAACAATGTTAAAATTATAAAAAATTCACCTAACATTTTGCATGGTTTTGGATCTGAAATGAATGTTCCAAACCTGTTATAAATATCTACCAAATGTCCTGAGAGGTAAATGTTCACTCATGATACTCAATATTATATAATGTCAATAATTTTTAAAAGAATTATGAAAATTGTTCTTGAAGTTAATGAAGGAAAATAATCAAATTGCTTATTTAATTCACTGATGCCAATTTAAGCACCAAGAATTGTTGGTGAAAACTTTTCCATGTTTTGAATATAATAGCATATATCTTGTTTGTTTGCTTTCAGCTTCCACTGTTGATGCATTGTCACTCATGATATTGTAGTATGAAAGACAAGTTAAATAAACATGTGTACATAAGGTTCAATAAAATTTATTTTTAAAAAAATAAGAGCTAGATCAAATTCATTCCATTGGTGGTAGTGAGAAATGAGAACATTACAGTTTGCAAATATTTAATTGTGTTGATTTGAATATTTTATTTCTGAATTGAATTGTTTGGGTCGCTACAGCTACATCATTTTCTCTTTGTTCAGAAAATACTTCATTTTTTTTTACATGTCCTGGACATTGAGACTTAAATTTAAAACAATTATGGGTAAACTTTACTTCAAAATTTTCTTGAAGTCCTTGTGAACTGTGTTGATAATGGCCTTCTATAACATTTTCCATATTACACCTTCTCTTTAAATTTCCATGTAGGAGCTGGAGCGTTGGCACTAGAGGTAAGGCATCTACTTTGCAAGCACTAGCCTAGGACGGACTACGGTTTGACCCACCCCCACCCCCGGCGTTCCATATAGTCCCCTCAAGACCAGAGCGATTTCTGAGTGCATAGCCAGCAGTAACCCCTGAATGTCAACGGGTGTGGCCCAAAACAAAAACAAAACAAAATAAATAAATTTTCATGTAAATATTTTATTTTTCTCTATCACTTATGGTATGTTGTTATGTTTTATTTTGTTAGTATCAAATTACATGTCTCATAGTTTTCCTTTTCAATTGTTATTACACAAAATCTCAAATAGGATAAATCCTCACTATATACATACATATATATTGGATAAATTTATTCTATATTACATATTTCTATATATTTTTCTTGGTATGTGTTTGTTTTAAATTATTTTCATTGTCATAAAAATCATTTGAATTATGTGATTGTAATGAGCAAGCCACACTTCATAATGCCTCTTAATCAATAGACAGAAGAATACATCAGGGACTAATTTCCAATTTGTGGAATTTTGGTACATATATTTGTCATATTTTTCTTTCACTTCTAATATAAAAGCTAGGTTTCATATCTTTGTAAATTTTCTATATTATTACAAAAATTGTCTTAACTTTTGCTTAAACAAATGTAGTGCCTGGGGTTTTCTCATTTTTATAATATAATTAATTTTTATTAAATAAAAAGACATCTTCAAATCATATTTTTCTGTACCCCTAAATCCCCAATACACTAAAAATCAGGCACTCATAATGCATTGTCCCTAATAATTATTAATTTTGAGGTTAAAGTATATTTTATTTAGGTTTGTTTTCTTTCTGGGAATTATGATGTGAATCTCCTACTCTATGTAATACTGTGCATCTGTTAGGATAAATGGAGTGATGACATGCTTATACATGGATGGATCTGGAGATTATTTGCCTAGTAAAATGAATCAGAAGAAGAGGAATAAATATAGGATTACCGGGGCTGGAGAGATAGCATGGAGGCAAGGTGTTTGCCTTTCATGCAGTAGGTCATCGGTTCGAAGCCTGGCATCCCATATGGTCTCCCTTGATTGCCAGGAGCAATTTCCGAGCATGGAGCTAGGAATAACCCCTGAGCACTTCCGGGTGTGACCCAAAACCAATATATATATTATCTTACCTATATACATATATATAGGATTACCTTACTTATTTGTGAAATATAAGAAAAATAATAAATAGTATGGTAAAAATATCTAGAGCTAATAGAGATGAGGCAGGAAGATTCCCAAAAAAGAACTGGGAATGCAGTTAGGGTAGAGAAAACTCAGTGATGGTTGGAACTCATCACTCTGAAGAAAAATGGGGTGCTGAAAGGACATGAAGTGATATATATGACACCTCTCATTAATAACATGGTAAACCAAAAAAGTAAAAAAGGTGAAAAAAATTTAAAAAAGGAAGATGAGAGAGAGAGAGAGAGAGAGAGAGAGAGAGAGAGAGAGAGAGAGAGAGAGAGAGAGAGAGTGTTAAATGTCTGCCCAATGGCAAGAAAGGGATGGGGATGAGAGGGAAATGTGGAGAAATGTGCGCTGGTGAAGAGAGGTTAACATTGTTTGAATGAAACTCAACCATGAACAATTTTGTAATCATGGTGCTAAAATAAAGTAATTATTTTTAAAAATATAAGCAATAATTTTGCACTCTTCATAAGTTTTACCATGACTCTGCTTTAACACTTATTTCCTTTAACTGTGGGTCATAATGCATGAGAAATTTAATCACAATTTCTTCAGATATAAAAATAAAAAAAGTTACTTGAGATTAAACATTCAGTCTTTGTTTGGATTCCCCCAGATTAAATATTTGTGCCAATATCTGTGAATTCTAATTGACTTCTACATTTCCCAAAAATATGTCAAAGAAATTGTGTGATAGAACACCTTAAATTTCTGTTTTTCATGCATATGATTTTAATTCATTTTTACATATTTAAGCTTCCACACAATAAATATTATCACCATGTAATTATAGTGCATTTTATTTAATGGACTTTATGATAAGTTATATTATATATAATGTTAGCATGCTCTGGCAACATTTTCAGTTTGAAGCAGGAAGTTTTTGAGATGAACTGTCTTCTCATGCTAGCATATGATTAGCAGCATCTCTGGCCTCTGCCCACTAGATGCCAGTAGCACTCCTGCCAAGTTGTGACAAATAAAATATCTTCACATATTGAGAAGATCCCCTGGAAGTATGTGGGAGGGTGCTTGCTAGAATCACTGATTGATTCAGAAAAATCGCACAAATTATTATGAGTAAATTGATTTAGTTCCATAATGAAATTAACACAGAGAGCAAAATATAAATATTGCCAGTATCTCATAAGAATATTTTATGCTATTCTCTACAATTGTGGCTTCTCAAAGTAAATACCCTAGTAATTTTCAAGATTATTTATTGGTTTCCTGATTTTAAAGTCTGTTTAAATAGAACTATGTAGTATGTACTATCTTGCTTTTAGTCAACATTAATCTTATGCATTCTATCTACATTGAGCATGGTGAGAATTCTTCCATTTCTGCCAAATACCAACAGTGTTTTACTTTAAGAATGCTTCTAGGGGCCGGGCGGTGGCGCTAAAGGTAAGGTGCCTGCCTTGCCTGCGCTAGCCTTGGACGGACCGCGGTTCGATCCCCCGGTGTCCCATATGGTCCCCCGAGCCAGGAGCAACTTCTGAGCACATAGCCAGGAGTAACCCCTGAGCGTTACTGGGTGTGGCCCAAAAACCATAAAAAAAAAAAAAAAAAAAGAATGCTTCTTGGTGTTTCACAACTTTATTTGTAGAAGTGTTTTATTTTACCAAATTTATTCTTCTTAGACTTTTCACTTATTCGGTCTCAATAGATTGAGTAGCATAAATTTTTCTATTATTTTTAAAGAATTTTGATGTAAAAATTGTAATAATAATCTTAATAAATTGTTTATATTAATAATAATATACTGTATATGTATATACTGTACTATATAATTATTTCCCCTTTTTGCTTCTAATACTGGTAAATTGTGTTCATTATTTCCCTATTATACATTTATAACAAAGATTATAATTTCATTATTTTTTCATAAATTCACTTTTGGCTTTATTCATCTATCAAAAATTTGCTTGCTTTCTAATTACTTTGTTTTGATCTTTGATTTTGGACTACAGACAGAGACCAGAAATGCTCAACCTTACTCCTGGTTTTCGGTTTAGGAATTATTACTGGTAATAGTTGGGGAGTATAGGCAGTGTTGAAGACTGAATCCAGGTAAGCTGCAATAAAGACAAGGGCCCTGCAAACTGTACTATCTCTACATCTGTGTATATATAAGATTTTTGAATTTTAAAATTTTTATTATTATGGTTTAGTTAGCATGTACACAGTCTTTTAATTTTTTATTTTTAATTATGAAACAAAGATGCAAAGAAAGAGGACAAGGTAAAGTTACAGTGGAAGGACAATCACCCATAACATAATTTTCAGAAAAAGTCCCCTTGCTGATATCTTAACTTTGAACTTTCAGCCAAAGAACATTAAGATAAATAAAACAGAATCCATGTACAATTACTTTGTTCCTCAAGTCCCCAGATTATAACACATTATAATATTTCTTAATAGCATACAAGACAATCTAAAGCCATAAAACTTACATAACTCCTTAAATAATAAAGGCATAGTAGTTTTTACATTTCCATGTACATGCATATTAGCTTAAATTAACCTCAAATTTTAAGTGGTTTTTTTTTTTAAGGATTAGAATAAAGGAACACAGTAAAAACGGTGTTAGAGTGGCAATTGTTGTTTGCATAGGCTCACCAAAATATGAGGGGCATGGAAAGGAATAACCTTGACCTAAATACAAAGAGACCCTACCCCTGAAGTTTCCTGGCATAAGACCAACTTTACACAGTCATTTTTAATGTTTTTTATATTGATGTACACCGTTACACACCTTTCAGTTAGGATCAATTAAAATTTCTATTTTATGTCCACCTCATCATTTTCACATTTTTTATGAGAGACTGAGTTTATTTCTTGGCATCAGAAAATAAAAATAAATTTTTAAATGTATTTATGGATTATAGTTTAATTTAAATTTTTTAATCTACTTTAAATAGTTTTTGTAAATGGCATGAGATATGCTTTCAGGGGCCGGCGTGGTGGCTCTAGCAGTAAGGTGTCTGCCTTGCCAGTGTTAGCCTAGGACTGACCGCAGTTCGATCCCCCGGCATTCCATATGGTCCTCCAAGCTAGGATCGACTTCTGAGTGCATAGCCAGGAGTAACCCCTGAGCATTATCGGGTGTAGCCCAGAAACAAACAAACAAAAAAAGGGGCCGGAGAGATAGCATGGAGGTAAGGTGTTTGCCTTTCATGCAGGAGGTCATCGGTTCGAATCCCAGCGTCCCATATGGTCCCCCGTGCCTGCCAGGAGCAATTTCTGAGCATGGAGCCAGGAGTAACCCCTGAGCACTGCCGGGTGTGATCCAAAAACCACAAAAAAAAAAAAGAGATATGCTTTCAGTTCATTTTTTGAAATGCAGTTACATAGTTTTTCCAGAATCATTTGTTAAAGTTGGTTTTGTGTTTCCACCTCATGCATTTTTTGTTATAGATTACTCTTAAGTCTACTTTTTTAATCTCTTAAAATTAATTAAGTTCCACTTATCTGAACATATCTGAACATGTAATTTTATTTCAGTACCACACAGTTTTGATTGTAATAGCCTTACAGTGTAATTTGAATCAAGAAACAAAATATTTTCTATCTTGGTGTTGCTCAGTATTGCCTTGAATATTGGAGAAAATTAAATGATGCAAAATTTTTAGTAGATATGTGCTTCAGAGGATATATTCAGTGATTTGACTTCATTGGCAAAATTTAAAAAATAGCTAATAATAGATCAAATTAAAGATTTTGCATGAAAAAAAACCAACTGAATAGTAGAGAAAAATTGCTCATAACACGTTAGATTAAAAGCTAATATCTCATATGTATAAAGTTATATCCAAAATATAAAAGCATTCACAAGACCCAATAATCAAAATACTTTTTAAATTACTAGATATTTTTCCAAAGACATAATAGGGATGGGCAGTAACAAGTGGAAAACTTTATTCTCATTTGTATCAGAAAAATGTATATCAAAGCAATAATGAGATGTCATCTTATATCAGTAAGATACTGAGATATATAAGAAACTGTTAATTAGTAATGACCAATTCTGAAGAAAATTATGTTTTATTCATTATTATAAATTTTATAAGCCACGCAAATTTGTGAAGCATTCCATATTTTTTTAAAAAGAAATTTTATTTAAAATTATAAAAATAAAAAGAAAATTATTTATAAAATTAATAATAAAGGCTGGAGCAATAGTACAGCAAATGGAAACTGCCTAACATGCACGTGATTCATACTGAATCAAAGATACTCCTATATAGTCCCCCTAATCCTGGATAGGAGTGATCTCTGAGTGCAGACTCAGAAATAAGCTGTGAGAACTAACTTGTGTGGCCCAAACCTGACTGTCCAACAAAAATATATATATACCTCCTATTTTGTCTATGTTCCAGTGAACTTTATGATTTCATTATTTGTTAGGGCTATATCATATATCATTGTGTGTATCTCTCTATATACCTATGTATATACTTGTACATGCCCATATATGCCAATATATATTTATTTATTCATCTGCTATTAGACATTTAAATTACTTTCTTATCCTGGTAATTAGACTAAGTACTTCAATGAATATATATGTGCATATATCATTTTAAATTAAATGGTTATGTTATTGTTCTGGGTATAAATCCACGAAATGGAATTACTTGGTTATATGGGAATTGTATAAGACTTTCCATACTATTTTTTTAGAGGCTGAGCCAGTTGATAAAATAAACAATAGGGACAGCAAACACCAGATGACCTTACTCATGCCAGAATATAGAACTACATACATGGGGATATCAAACAATGGCAAACCCTTGTAAGTGGATTATAAAATTTATTAAAAATCCTGGGGAAAGAATTAGGGGAGATGAAGATCTGAACAGAGGTCAGATTAGCACAATTCTGTGCTTCCCTGTTCCACCAGATTCACTTCCATGTATGCTGAGAATTCCAGGAATTGTATCTGGGGAAATTGTATAATATGAACATGTAGTGTAAATAAAAAAATGACCAAACTGGAACACCAAACAGAATAGATACCCAACCTACAACAAGCTGTAAAGTGGAGACCAGTTACTAGTATTCAGGGGGGAGGGGGTAAAGGAGGAAGATATGGGAGACATGCTAGGAACAGGAGTGGAGGGAGGACAACATTGGTGGTGGGAATGCCCTTCATTCATTGTCTCTATGTACTGTAAATAATTTTGTGTAATGAACTTCAGTCACAGTAAAAAATTATAAAAAAAAACCTTCTCCAGATAGTTTAACAGGATATCATAGGACTCATAATCTTAGAATGCTTAGAAAAGGAAACGAAATGCTCAAGACACACTTGATAGTATTTCATGGTATAAACAGGGCCTACTACCATATTATTTAGCTTTCTAGACTTGAAAATTATGATTGTTTTTAAAAAATGCTCTATACACAATCTAATTCACGAAACTTTTCTTCAGTAAAGTTTACCATCACTAACCATATTTTGTCCAGATAATAGAAAACCAGTACACCAGACTATCTGGCTTTACATATACTTATATATTTTCTTTCTTTCTTATTTTATTTTATTATATCCTATTTACTCTTTTTTTTGAAAACATTTTTTCTCACTGCTCCTGGGTCAGTTATTTTGACTGTAAATCATGAATTTTTCCTCAGTGTATGCCGATATAAGTGCATGAGTATATGTGTTTGCCATACCAATATCTGCCCAATGTCCTCTGTGACATATGTCTGTTTCATGGTATTGAAAGTGCTCATTACCATTTCACTTAGCTTTATAGACTCAAATATATATATATATATATATATATATATATATATATATATATATATACTCAAATACTATGATTTTTCATTCTAGAAAGGTACTATGCACAATCTAATTCATGAAGCCTTCCTTCAGAGTATAGTCTACCCTCGACCAAGCATGACTGGCCTAGGAAAAGGAAAACCTCTATATCAGAATTTCCATCTTTTTCTTATTGTTTTTAAGCATTCTGTCCCATTTCATTTGGGTCAGATTTTTGACTGTAACTAATGAGTCGATCCTTAGTCTCTGATGATATATGCACATGAGCATACAGGTTCTCCATACCTATGTCTGTTCAATGTAAGTTTGCAATATACAGAATGCCTATATACTGTCATCCCTACCCTTAGCTCATCACCTTACAATCTCATATCTAGTCCTTCACTCCTTCACCCCAACCTAATATTACCCCACATTTAACCCCTTTTAATCCTCAGTTCTTAGCTCCTCAAGAGGCAGATCATTATCTCCCACTCAAGCCAGCTGCCAACCAGCTCCCAAAGTGAAAAGACAGACTCTCAGCCTGAGAAGAAACCAATACTCTGTTGCCATTGATCTACTCTCAATGGCCTCCTTTCCTCTACTTCCCTTCACTGTGGACCTTTGCTTGCTACCAGACTCAGTTTCTGAGAAGTCCTTGCTCAAGGATATTTCCTGATATGGGCCAAATCACAAAACAAAATTGTGCCCCAGATTTTATACTCCCCCCCAACTATTTCTGAAACTTAAAAGGGGCATGTATATCTCCTTTGAATATCTTAGATGTATTCCCTTAACAACTATAACCCTTATTGAATAATCTTTTATATAGTGACAATTTTCTCCACTGTGTGTGTGTGTGTGTGTGTGATCTATTCAATAAGGAATTCTGGTTGAAAAGTTTGTTTAGAGTTCATATTAGAACCAAGTTACGGGGATTGTTGGACTTGTTCCCTTGTCCCCCCCCCCCCCAGATGCACCAATAATACCTTGTGGCATTGTTACTCTTTTGCATAGGCACATTAAAATGGGAAAATATTAATATGCAATCAAGTTACTAATAGAGAGGAACACACAAATTTTGTAATGCAGTGGGGCCTTACACCCTGAACATTGTCATAATGACCTGGCTTCAAAAGAACAGCATTGTCCATTCAACCTGAACCACAGATACCATTTATGGAAACAACTATGGTGATCTATAATCACCAGGAAGCAAACCTCTGCCAGGGAAGACCCTACCACTGCCCTGGCATCAACTCAGACAACTTAGCAACACCAACAACCTGCTTTCAGGACAGGGTTCTCTGCATTACTTTCTTTTTCTTTTTTCACCACTCCAGCCCAAACAGGCCTGTTTTTTTTTTAATTTTTATTTTTCACAGCATTATTTATGGTAAATGGTGACAACAAATTAGGAGCACTCCCACCCCAGTGCTGTCCTCCCTCCACCCCCGTTTCCAGCATGCATCTCATATCTCCCTCCCTTTCCCCCCAGAATACTAGTTCAACTGGTCTCCACTTTATAGCTTGTTGTAGATTGTCTATTCTGTTGTCATTTTTGATAAAAAGAATAAGAAGGAAAAATAAAAAAGAAAGAAAAAAGAGAAAAAAAAAGGAAGAGGGTCCAGAGAGATAGCATGGAGGTAAGGCGATTGCCTTTCATACAGAAGGTCATCGGTTCAAATCCCGGCATCCCATATGGTCCCCCGAGCCTGCTAGGAGCAATTTCTGAGAGTAAAGCCAGGAGTAACCCCTGAGCACTGCTGGGTGTAACCCACAAAACAAAACAAAACAAAAAAAGAAAGAAAGAAAGAAAAGAAAAGAAAAGAAAAAAAGAAAGAGAAAAAAAATTGGCTGCAACTACCAAAAAAAGAAAGAGAAAAAGAAGAGAAAAAAATGCACCCGGCTAAAAGGAAAAAAAAAATCACCAAATAATAATCACAGGACTGAAAAGGGAAGAGAAAAGTGGAGGAAAGAAGGAAAATAAAGTTAAAAAACTAACAAATAAAAACAAAACAAGAAAAAGAAGGGGTGCTGCAGTGGTAGGGTTTGGCGTTCCCTCCACTTATTTTTTTTATAGGCACAGTAAGCATTAGGGGAGAATGGGAATTCCCGTGGCCTAGGAGATTCAGGGCTTCTCCATCCTTGAAGCATACCATCATGGGATCAACCCCTGGCTCCATAGGTGTTCATTACCTCATCCCAAGGGCTTTGTATGTGGTGCCAGGAAACTTTCCTCTCAGTTGTGGGTGAGACAATGAGGCCACTGTATCCAGCGGTCTTGGCATTTGTACAGGTCCTAGGACAGGGTCTAGGTTAGAGTCTTTACGGTTCTAAAGGTTCTGTTCCACCATTGTTGTGTACAGTCTTCTGTATCAAATGCTCCCTGTTTTCATTCAATCCCCAAGCCGAAGTATGGAATATTATGGATCTAAGGGTTCTGCTCAGTCTCTGTTGTCCAAGTTGGGCCTCTGCAATAAGAAATCCTTTTTTTTCTTTTTTTTAAATAAGAGTTCTGGTCCACAGTCTAGGGAAGGATTTTCCTTATCAGTCCCCAGGATAGTTCTGCCCAGTCACAGCTGTCAAAGTCAGTTTTCTGTACATGGTGCTCTTATTTTTTGCTGTTCAAAAGACAGTACATCTTCTAGTTTCCATCCAGTGTTAGGTGAGGTGATAAGACAACTTGGTCTTGGGTCAAATGGTCATTTCCTCATTTTCATATCATAACTGGTACAAGTTAGTGCCAGAGCTGTGCTATAATTCTCCCAATGGAGTTGGTTCCTGGAGTTGTTGCCCAGAGCTGTATCAGTTCTACATCAGGGATCTGGGGTTTGGAGTTGAACTGCCACTGTCCAATCTCCTGGAGACTGGGTTCTATCCACATGACACATGTCCAGGATGGGAGGCACCCTAGTGTTATAAAAAGTGTAAGGTCTTATCCCTAGAAGATAATATCTTATTTCTGTGTCTATGGTTTCCCCTTGTTTACTGTGCCCATACAAAAATGTATGGTTTTATGTTGATTGCTGGTGCTATTCTGGGTAAGGATGACTGGTTATACTCATACTTTCTGTGGTCTGTTTTTAATCTGCCATTTTATCCCAGGCAAGGCTTTAATACCAAGCAGCACCAAAATTGATAATGATAGCAACAATATGAATACATTAAAATAAAACAGATAAATAAACCTGTGTTTAAAAAGAAAAAAAAGAAAAAAGAAAGAAATAAAACAAAGATAATGAAGACAACAGATGATAGTTGAGTTTGAGACACGTTTTGCAGCATTACGGAACCCTATATTGTCCTTGAACTAGGGGTTTTGCTGAATCTGATTCCGGTATCATGCAACAATCCATAGTTTGAGGTGGGCTAGAGGGGCCACCAATCATGGGTCAGCAGGCGTGCTGTTTGTAGTTCTTTGTCAAGGCATGAGATGGGGACCGAGAGGGTGTCTTTCAATGAGGAGCTGGATGGTGGTCTGTTGAGGCAGAAGGTCAGTCTTGGTGTCTACACAGTTAGGAACTGAGGATAAAGAGGGTTAAATAAGGGGAAGATAATGAATCTGGGTTGGGGGATGAGTGGGTAGGAGAGACACAGGGGTGAGGGGAGAGGCAATACATGACAGAGACTATATTCAATATATCGATGGACTGTTTATAGTTTAGTCTTGGAGTCAATATGAAGAGTCACGTCCACACAAAGACTAGAAAATAAAGGTCTATTTGAGTGGTTTATCCAAATCTTGGGCATCCTGATTCCATTCTTAGGAACAGTCTAGGGTAAGGAACGTTTTTGGGTAATGCTTAAAAAGTATATTTGTCACGTGGGGGCATTTGTGCCCATGCGGTTTTGAAAAATAGTATTAGTAGCAAACAATACAGGGGGTCCAGTATGCATAGGGGAGGGGTTCAGTCCAGGAGGTCTGTGGCCTGCTGTCTGCCCAGAGACCCTGACATACCAGAAAAAAGAGGGACGGCTTTTCTGGCATGTGCGCTCTGCTGGGTCCAACTGCAGGCTCTCTCTCCAGTTTGAAAATTGAAAGAGGAGGGGTTTCCCTCTTCCACCCACCCCCCAGGACCCGAGTTGCCAGGGCCAGCCATGAAGACCCGCCTGGCGTGGGGGGTGTCTCAGTCCAGGTGTCCAGACCAAGTGTTCAGTCCAGTAGGTCTGTGGCCTGCTGTCTGCCCAGAGACCCTGACATACCAGCAAAAAGAGTAATGCAGTTGGACTCTGCATTACTTTCTAATGGTGAGGTGAAACTAGAGGATGCTCTACTTCATCCTGACTTCGATATAGGAAATGCATAGAAATCAGGATCTCTAACTACAAAAACCTGACATCAACAAAAGCGATTGTTCAAGAAAATTTTACTGGGACCACAGAGAATGACACAGGGGCTGGACAACCTAGGATGCCTGGAACCCAGAGTTGGTCCTATGAATACTTCATACATACAGAATACTTCGGGGATAAGGTTTTGTATTTAGGCCAAGGCTTTTCCTTTCCATTTCCCCCATATTTTGCTGAGCCTATACTATACAAACAACAATAGCCACGTTCACACCATTTTTAATGTATTTCTTTAACTCTTATTCTTAAAAAAAAAAAGAGCTTACTAAACCTTCTGCTAGTGCTTTAATGAGTTCATTGGAGATTCAATAACTTTCAAAAATATACTTGCTACTGAACTTTTTCTTCTTTCCTTTCTCTTCCATCTCTTTAGTTTTTCTTTTTATTTCTATATTTTAATAACTGTTTTGGTCATCTTGAAACAAATGTATTATGACCAGTTATGTTAACTATGTGATGCATTTTCTTTAAATAAATTTATTTAAAAATGCATTAAAAATAAAGTAAAAAAGACCTCCTTGAGAAAGCTCTTCAAATCTGCTTTTTCCTTGTACATGTATCTCACATACATTTTTCTACAACTCTTTTCCAACTCTTCAACTCTTGTTATCTTTTGAACACTTTAAAACTATCTTTCTTACCCTCACCTCTTTCTATGTAAATTTTATTCGATTAAAACTTTCTTCACTAAAATCAAAAGCAAATTAGAAAAGCAAGCAAGACTCTTGCTCCACCAAATTGATTTTTTTAATTATCACTGAACTCTCCTCTATATTCTATTAATAATTCTGGTTTTACCATTGTATTTTATGACATTTGTATAGTAGAAATAATTTTGCTGTAGCAACAGTTGTCCAGTTTTGCGGGGACCTCTGAAATGATGCTCTGATGCTCCAGAGCCAATTCCAAACGTAATTGAGCTGACTTGTCTGACCTGATGGATCAATTCTCTGGCTCTGTTGTGTCATGGACCACTAGAGCAAAACAAAGATTTGTCAGGAGAGATAAGGATACAATCGGCATTCATAGGAAATCAATGCTGTATGTGTATAGAATTAAGGTCTGAGGCACTCAGAGTAGGTGATCCAATCTTTTGGAATATTTCTAATTCCAATTTTTTGTTTATATATTCCCCCCTTCTATTGCATTTCTATTCCTCTTCTCCCTGATATTTAGTATGAGTATTTTACACTTTATAATTATAGTTTATATTTTAATTTATTCAAAATTCTTGCTCTTCAATTGAGATGTTTAGTTTATATTATTGAATAGAATTATTGATAAATATTTTGTGTTTATAACCCTATATTTATCCATGTACTGTATTTTCTGGCATATAAAACAATCCTACGTTTTCTGTTAAAATATAGGGTTTGGGCTATAATTGCCATATAAGACTACCTCTCTCTTAACGCACACCAAAAGGAAATTAAAAAACAGAAGAGAAAATGAGTAGAACCCTCACAGGCTAATAGCATATGTTTAATAAAGTTAGACTTTGGAGTGCCAACAATTTTTTTAAAAATGCCATTTGTAGTAAATGACTATGATTTTTTTTATTGTGTTCTACATTGAGAGAGGGAGGAGGTCTCCTCCAAGAGCAGCTAGTTGGGGTGCAGTGATTAGTACAACAGCTAGATGGAGACAAAGCACCTTCTCTGTGTCCCATAAAAACTAAACAAAGGACTGAGCACTGGAAAGCAGCATACCAGTGATTACACCTGGCAGCTGGATGGGATGCAGCAATCAGTAACTCAGCTCCTCTGTGTGCTCTGAAATTAATCAGAACAAGCAGAAGACTGAGTGATGACACCTGAAATCTGGATGGGATGCAGTGGTAAGAGGATGGTGAATTACTCGTCCCTGAAGCTGGAATAAGTTTCAGCATGCTCTATACGAGCATACAAGACAACCTCCGAATTTTAGAGAACTTTTTCATGGGTTAAAGAGTCATCTTATACAATGGAAAATATGGTATTTCTAGTTTCCCTTCTTAATTTGTATTAAATTAGTTTGTATTAGTTTCTCCTCAACTAGAATGTTGCATGTACCTCATTACGTTCAACATTAAGATGCATGTCAATTATTCTTTGTAATCTATCATATTTTTACTCTAATAAGAAAAATGTGCAGATTAAAATGCATTGAATATGCAAATTACTATTTCAATTTTTTTGCTGTGATATATGAAAATTATTCATATAATTTTGTCTCAACCTAATAATATTTTATTGTCAGCTTTAGGTTTCTGATTCCATATAATGACTCTACAATTTTATGTGTATTTATGTTTATGCATAAGATCATTTTCCTTTTCCTTGAGATAGATCCATTGAGAATTTCTGTTACTGTGGTTTTTGTTGAATAATTTCAATTCTTGTGTTCTGAAGTTTTTATTTTTACCTGAAAAGAATAATATCCTTACGTTTAGAAATCTAGGTTGGCAGTGACTGTTCTTATTTTAAATATTATATTATTTGGTTTTATTTACCTCTGTTATTATTAATTAGAAATGATTTAGCTAGATCTTATTCTTTCTGTAATTTCTTCAAACAGCTAGGCATGTATTAATATATACATGCATATAGTCTTTTCATAATCTTAACTCATTAAATCTCATGTCTTAAAGTTATATTTTAAGTGAAACTAGTATTATGGATATTTTTTTAATTTTGTTTGTTTTGGGGGGGGCTACACCAGGTGATACTCAAGGGTTACTCCTGGCTCTGTGCTCATAAATCGCTCCTGGCTTAGGGAATCACACAGAATGCCAGGTATCAAACCACAGTTTGTCCTAGGCTAACTTGGGCAAGGCAGACATCTTACCACTTGTGCCACCACTCCAGCTACTAGTATTGTGTTTTACCATTCCACTTCTTTTTAGTCACCTAAATAGATTCTTTTTTAACCTCAAAATGATCAAATACTGTGTGTGTAAACTTATCAAAAAGCATCTCTTTTTTTGTAACCTCCTCTCAAGATTAATAGTTGATTCAAAATTGTATATCACAATGATTTCATATGTAGTTTATTTCTTGCATATACATATTGTATTTGTGTTCTTTTGACTTCTCTATTTCTTTAATATTCTCAATGTCTAAAGTTTTGAATTAGAAGTTGTTATGGGTTGAAAGTACAAATTAGCTTTAAGTTCCACTTATATTGTCCACAAGCTTTGAGACTAAAAATGCAAGTATATGATGATGTGTAGTAAATTGTCAATTTGGGCATAAGCAACAATTTTTGCTTTATGTAAAAGACATTCAGGCTGCTTTGCAATGGTAACAAATGTGTTATAAAAATTCTGGCTCAGGGGTAGAGTGATGGCGCAGAGCGTCCTAGCCTAGAACAGACCATGGTTTGATCCCTCGCTGTCCCATATAGTCCCCCAAGTCAGGGGTGATTTCTGAGTACATATCCAGGGGTAACCCCTGAACATTACTGGGTGTGGACCCAAAAAAAAAAACCTCAAAATAAAATAAAAAATTCTGGCTCAGATTAAAAAGATTTACTTGTCATTGTACAAAATAATTTATATGTTGGTAGACATTAAAACTGTCCTCCACATGTTGGTTCTGTAATTTAGGTTACTTTATATTTGGATATTAATATATTTTATAATATATTAATGTTAGAAATGATGAGGGGTGATCATATTCTTTTTTATAATTTCTTTATTTAAACACCATCATTACAAACATAATTATAGGTGGGTTTCAGTCATAACAAGCACACCCACATTCACCCAAGCAACCTTCCCATCACCAATGCCCCCATCTCTTTCCTCCCCCACCCCCTGCCAGGCTTTCTACATCTCTCACTCACTGACTTTATTATATTTCTCAGCATAGTTATTTCTCTAGTTGTACTCACCGCTCTTTGTTGTGAGTTTTAAATCTTTAGCTGGTCCTTCTAGCCTTCATCTCTGTGAATTATTTCAATGTATTTAATTTTTCTTAAAACTTATAAATGAGAGAGACAGTTCTGCATGTGTCTCTCCCTCTGACTAATTTCACTCAGCATAATAGAGTCCATGTACATCCACAGATAGAAAAATTTCATGACTTCATTTTTCCTGATGGCTGCAAATTCTTTATTTTTATGGAAGGTAGAGTTTTGGATCACCCTGTGTTGCTGCTCCTGAACCAACTGGCAGACTGAACCTTAAAAATCTATTGTTCTAGGAATTCTCCTTGAGGAGAAATCTTCATAGATACCACTCCAGAGAGATATGTTTAAGGGATATAACAGGTCTTTTATTGTTCACTATGCTATGCCAAAAACATTTCTAAGTTTTTATCTTCTCCCTGCCACTTCATTTTTTCTAGCTAAGCTTCTTCCTTATTCCTGGCCCTGCCATCTATATTCATCCTAGTTCCTCTTGTCCTATATAATTTTGGAATGAAATAAAGTGTCTCTGAGACCCATTCTTTCCTGGTCATCAGTTGGAGGTAGATGGGTGGATAGAACATCCTCAGTCCCAAACACATGGGGGTGGGAGTGGGATGGAAGTTGATCCTCACTAGCTGAGTGGATTGGCACAGTGGAATTCACCTGAATTTGCTTAGATTTAATTCCTTGATCTGCACTTAGGTATCACTCCTGGTATGCTGGGATACCATATGGAATGCTGGAGATTGAACCCAAGTCTACCATATGAAAACAACTGACTTGTTCTACTATAGTTGCAGACCCAATCATATTCTTTTTTAAATTCTTTGGAAGTGTTCAATAACTATTAGAGAAATATTACTGTTTTCATAGTAATTGCTGTGTGTAACAGACTTGGAAGAAAAGTAAAATTATGCAAATAAACATGTAATTTATGAAATAGTAACGTATCAGTAAAAAGAGTAATTTGGAACAAAAATAAATAAAACTTTCATTTACATGTTCCCAATGTAAACAAGGAACATGTTTATGTACAACTGCAAGGGAGGCTCGATAAAGTGATAGCATACAAGATATTTGTTAAGAATGTTTATTATAGGGGCCAGAACGATAGTGCCTTGCACATATTGACCCAGGAACAACCTCAGTTCTATCCTCCGGTGTCCCATATGGTCCCCCAAGCCAGGAATGATTTCTGAGCACATAGCCGGGAGGGTGACCTGAGGGTCACCAGGTGTGACTCAAAACCAAAGCGGGGGGGGGGGGGGGAAGAATGTATGTTATATGGCATCTTAACATGCCACATTAGAATGGAAAACATATTAACTATGGTAATATATTAAAATAAGTAGTAAAATATGAAATGGAATATTCTATGAGTAATAATGAGAAATATGGCCCAGCTCCTCAACGAAGCTCCAAAAAATATAATAGTCACCAATACTTTCAAGGTAGTCTGGTCCTTACAGATACTTCGTTGGCAATCTCAGAAGGGGTGGTTCTCTTTATGCATTAACTACATGTCAAACCTTTCTCTCTTGAACAGAGATAGCCCAGATCAGAGACTGAACTCAAATAATATGAACAACTAAATTCTCTTAGATGAGATGGGACTACAGGATTGAAAACTCTGGTCGTCTTTTTTAAACAGGATCAGGCCAAACTCCTTTTCACTCACCCCACCACTGAAAAATCCAGCAGCTTGGCCCACTGTCACCACCTTCCTTGCAGAAAAAACACAAACAAAGAAACAAAAACTCTTCCACCAAGCTCCCAAAGACAATAATGGCCATTGATATATCTCACATAGTTTTTATTTTATTTTATTTTATTTTATTTTATTTTATTTTATTTTATTTTATTTTTTGCTGATACCTCTGGTACTCTGAGAAAGAGGGGTCAGATTCTCCTTTCATAGACTATAGTAGCCTAGCACCACCCCCTATAATCTCCAACAGAAATGACCCAGCTCTATAACTTAACCGTATCGAATTTCCAAACTACCAAATTTGTTTTAGATCTTTAAATCCTATGCAGAGCTTATATTACTTCCATGTCTTATAGTAGTGTCCACTCAGTATTAAAAAAATCTGATGGAAAAAATACATAGTAATTTATGAATCTCAGTGATTCTAAACAGTAACACAGAAGGCTCAACTAGCACCAACGATAGCCCATTAATACCACAAAGAGATATGACCATCATTTAAAATTAACCTGTGTTTATATGTTTTGATAATTTCATTTGTCTTTGAGTTGTAATAAGCAATATAAAGTAAATTTGTTTGAAAGCTAGCTGGGAAGTGGGTGGGAGATTGGGAACACTATTTAAGGAAGGTTATACTGATGGTGAAATTGGTGTTTGAATATTTAATACCTGAAACTACTGTATTATGAACAATGCAGTAAATAATGGTGTTATAATAAAAATAGAAAAAGAAGGAATATTTCTGAGTAATAAAAGTTACCAGTCATTCTCACATATGAATCAAAGCATAATATAAACATGCTTATTTAAATTTAAAATAATATTAAATTTAATGGACACAAATATTTAAATTTTCCTTTACTCCACTATTCATAAAAATTGAAGTTAAATAACAATAAGCAATTCTTAGGCAATAGCTTAATGAATCAGTTGTTTTTCAATTTTATTATCAACTATTTTATGTGAGCTCTGAAGAAAAACAACACAGATTTTTGTGTTTTCTTTTTATGTGAAAGATACCAAGGGAGAATAAAATAATATTTAAAACATGGGCTGAAGAGATTGTATAGACACTTACATTTAAAAAATAAAAGAAATAAGGAAAAGTTGAACTTAGATAATTATCTTCCATTTATGTGATCTCCTGAACTAATTATAACCTGTAATACCTCAGCTCTAGAGTGAGATCTGCTTACAACTTTGTGTATCTCAAACCCTTTACCAAAAAAAAAAATGATATGGAGTGATTGATGATCTTCAAAGTAAAGATGGAAATCATAATTTATAATACAACATGTCTACATAATCCAAAAATATTTGAAAGTCGATTAACAATAAAACCATTTTTTCAGTTACATATGATATAACGATCAAAATTTACTCAAATAAAAACTATGTAATTAAAAGATACCAAAAAATGTATTGAAAGTGAAAATGCCAATAGGTAATTTAATAATTATTATATAATTATAATCAATATGTTATAAACCATTCATGAGCAAAGGTAAAACTTAATTATTATTACATAGGTTGACAGCTTCTGATTTTATTTATTTTTAAATGGTAAAATATAATTTATGCAATTTTATATGTATATTTTATAATTTTCCTTATAACATAATTTTTCAACCCAATTTTTGTTTACGAGTTTGGCTAAAATCAAAATAGAGGAAAATATCAATGAATATAATTTAAAATATAATATTAATAATGAATAAGCATATTCATTATACATAACCTTTGCTATATTAATGTCATCATTCAGCTTATATATTTGTATCATATACTTACATTTTCATATTGTTGCTGGGTAGGTATATTCTCACATCTTTGCAAAATATAGAGTACAGAATATTCTCAAACTTTTACATGAATTATTTAAAGAGTATATAAGACATATGTAAATATTTTCTGGGTGAAATAGATATATCTTCCATAGAAAAGTATCCATTTCAATTTATTTTCTATCATATGAATAAAGTGCTTTAGTTGCAATTGATTACAAATATAATTCTTTTTCTTTTTACACCCGGCAGTGTTCAGGGGCTACTCCTTGCTCTGTGCTCTGAAATTGCTCCTGGCAGTCTGGAAGGACCATATGGGATGTTGGGGATCAAACCCAGGTCTGTCCTGGATCAGCGGCATGTAAAACAAACACCCTACCTCTGTGCTAAGGCTCCGACCCTCAAAAATAATTCTTTTAAGGAGACTGTTAAAATTACAAAATCTTTAAAACAGGTATACAAATCTGTTACTTAATAAATAAGTGTATGTGGGACCGGAGAGATGGCATGGAGGTAGGGTGTTTGCCTTTCATGCAGAAGGACAGAGGTTCAAATTTTGGCATCCCACATGCTCCCTTCAGCCTGCCAAGAGCAATTTCTGGGCATAGAGCCAGGAGTAACCTCCGAGCCCTGCCGGTGTGACCCAAAAACTAAATACCAAAAATAAAATAAAATAAGTGTATGTGTATTACTCTAATATAAGCAAAATGAGTAAGTATATTCATGAAACAAAATAATTGGACATATAGTAAGAAATCTAAGAATTTTATTTTACAAATACATTGATGTAAATTTTAAAACACTGTTATTTGAACCTGTGTGTATGCACAAATATTTTAAAGCTCCAAATAAATCTAAAAAATATTAGAAACAAAATAATACACAAACTTCCCAACACTTTAGTTTATGAACATTGCAAGAATACTTTAAGGAATCACAACAATAATTCATGTGTTGAACATGAAATTGTCACCATAAAATCTAAGAAGGAAATTAAGGGCATATTAAACGAGTGTAGTAAGAGTGACATGTATATTTTTATACCATAATATGATACTTCATACACTATTATTCCCACAAAAATCATAAAAATCAGTACAGAACATTCTACAAATTCTTAATTGTAACTCTGGTCACATTTCTTGCCCTTAATCCTATTCTTTGAATCTTTTAAAAAATCTGCTGAACACTAATTATTTAACCTTGCCTCCTACCTACTTTCCCTCTTTATTCTGAGGTTTCTTAAGGGCTATAATGAGCTGTCCCCACACAAACAGGCCAAATTAGTGGATAATTACTGCTGGGCCTGTGAATGTTCTCACTCCTCCTTTCTTACAGTTTCACAACATTACCAGAATGGTCTGTCACCTCCCTACCAATTAGGAACAATTACTACTTTATAACATTAGTGGTGGCAGGCTTATTATGTTCCAGGATATGTAAAAGTAAGATGGGGGGAGGGCAGGGGAGAAATTCAAGGCCAAATGGGGTCATTGTCATAAGGGGGACTTCAGTAGTTTATATTCATCTGTTTAATTCCATTTCTTCAGGATTACAGCTCAAAGATTTATATTAACTCTATTAGATAAAAGAGAATCTCTCACACATAGAAAGTGATTTTTTCCCCTTTTGCACAGGATAATATCTCATTTGGATGACTAGTTTTCAATGTAATGAACATGGCTCTAGATCATTCAATGGGAGAAAAAAAAGTTTTATTTTTTGGTTCCCAGTAACAATGTGGGGTGTGTGTGTGTGTGTGTATGTGTGTGTGTGTGTGTGTGTGTGTGTGTAAAATACTGACATCTGAATTAAATTCATTAGTCTATATTAAGGATGTCAGTGCAAAGAGAAGTCTAATATGTCCCAGAAGAGTAACAAATAGTCCTTTGCAAATTTTAATAGGACATTTTAGGTCAAGAGAAATATACATCAGATATTCTGAATAAAGTATTTCAAAAGCTTTTGGAACTGCTATATATGTAGCCGACATTTCTCATTTTTTAAAGGAAACGCAGAGGCTTATCTATTTTAAATTATTTTTTCTAATAAAGTTTTTTCTCTGTAATAAAATTTTGGAGGATGTAAATTTAATTAGTAGTTGGAGGGATAGTAATGAAATCAGAATCTCCCATTTAAGCAAAAAAAAAAAAATCTTACTTGTTGCTCTATATATGGATTATTTGATCCAGGGTACTTTTTTGGAGCTTATTAAAGTACTCAATACCTTTTCTCTTTTATAAAGTAACATCACATCAATTTTTAAACATGTGGTCTTTATGTTTTCTTTTATTTCTTTTGGTATTTGATTCCTTGTTAAAAACCCCTATTCCATGTGTAAGAACACAAATTTTTAAGTGACTGATATTGTAATAAAGCATGCTTACTTTTTTTTTATTAAAGCAGATATTTAGAAAATTTCATGGAAATGAACAAGAAATAGTAAGGTTTTGATATTATTTTAGCTTTAATGACAAAAATGAAAAATGCATTTCAGATATATAAAAGCATATTTAATATCAAGAGGCAAAATCTAAAATTTCACATGAAAATAAAATCATAGTGAGAATCTTCTAAGAATAGTAAATCAAGTAATTTAATAACATACATCTCTTTGTATATTTGCAGGTTTAAAAGAAGTAAATTAAATTAATGGGGAGAAAATAATTATAAATATATAAAATTTAAGGTGTGTGTTATGGTCCAAATTGTAAAACTATAACTTTTTTATTTTAGTAAAAAAGCTATTGAAAGTGAGAAGAACAATAAAGTTAGCATAGTAGTTAAAGTGCTTACCTTACAGTTTAACTCAATATAGTCCCCAGCACTACACTACAATGGCCCCCGAAGGACCACCAGGTGTAACCCCTGAAAAATAAGTCCATGAACAACCTATAACACCACAAGGTGTGACACTTAAATGCTATTCTCCGAAATAAAGATAGAATAAATATAAAGTTATAGTGACGTAATGGGATGACTCATTGAAAACGTTGCATAAACATTGAGAAGCAAGGACTTTAAAAATGTCATTTACTTGAGAGTAAAATGTTGGAGAAGCCAAAGAAAGAAAAGTTAAAGGATTCTAAAATATTAAGATTAAAGGAAGTCTTGACCTACCCATTGGGTTTGGTAAAATGGGAGTCATTGTTTATTTTGACAAAATAGTTCCAGAGCGATAAGAAAACAGAACAAAGACTATTATAGCTTATCTACAAAATTTAGAAATATAAAAACTAAAACCTGTATTGTAAAATTATTCTGAAGTATATTAGTGCACAGGACTAGTTACTTGGTGACAGAACTCTGATTTTTTCCATCTCCTGAGATAAGATTATCATGTATCAAGAGAAGAAATGTTAGTGGTGATAGCTAAGTAATATCTTAAATATTGTCTTACATATTGCAAGAAATTCAGCAGCATTCTATGAATCTTTTCTTATTAGATATAAATACCACTTCTCTTCAATAGTGACAGACATTACTAAATGTACTCTAAAGGAAAAACCTCTTGTACTGGATTTTTAACATTTGTTAGTTAGGGCCAAGGAAGCAAAAGCCTTAGAAAAAGAAATGATTTTTTTGAGACACTATAGATACAAAACAGTTTTGTAAATCATCATTGTGAGTAAAGGAAAAAATTTACAATGAGCATCTAGTTCAATTTACCTTTATTAGAAATTGGAGTTAGTTTCTTTTAGTTATCTTGGATTTCCTATGATGCATTTAAAATGTCAAACATTATCCATATATACCTTTGTTTTATAGAAAAGTCAACCATTCTCTAAACATTTGTATGGTCATAAATTACAACTACTGACATCTAAAGGTCAAACTATAATTTTAGAGAAAGTTAACACATGCAAATTCTACAGTCAGAGATACTATATGGGTGGATTGATAACCAAGAGTCAAAGATAAAACTGATCTCATCAGAGAGAATACTGATCTCATCATAGAATTTCTGAGAACAAAGTCACCCTCCTCATCTGTGACAGTTGTATTTAGAATAACTTTGGAAAGTCATTTGAGAATTGAAATTCAAAACCCATAAGATTAATTTTAGCTCATTATTGAGATATATAATGGGGACAGATGCAAAACTGTGTCCTGGGATCACTCTTATCTATATGCTGCCAACCAGGCCAGCTAGTTTCATGTTCAAACTCTGTAATGATATGATTTTGCTAGGTTCAAAAGTGCATAGTGAACAGATTTACACCCAAGATGAGTTGAGATCTATTTGGCTCTAGATATTAGACTTGAGTCTTTGTACATAAAAGACTAACATCTCAATACCTGAGCTCTTTCTGATCCAGAGATCTTGATTCTTTTTTTATTATTATAATAATTTTTATTTTGACCAAAGTGGATTACATCTCTTTCACAGTAATATTTTAGGTACATGTTAACATTGAAACAGGGGAATTCCCACCAAAGTTGTCCCCCCTCCACTCCCATTCCCAGCATAAATCCTATATCTCCCTCCCTTACCCCGTAGCTACTAGTGTAAGTGGTCCCCTCTGTGTCTAGCTTGTTGTAAAATGGGTATAGATTCTGTTGTCATTGACTTTGAATTTGGTGTTTAAGCCTGATCAGTTTTGTTACTACTTAGTGATCATACAACTGGTCTTGGAACCCTCCATTATTACCCCCTCTGTTTGAGAGACGGAACAAGATGGTTTAAGTTGTGTTGTTCTGTTTGAAGAAAAGAAAAAAATAAAATGTGGTAAAAATCAAACAAGCAAAAAATGGGCAGAGTCCTTCTAGAGGCTATAAATATCAATTTGAGAGAAGAAAGGGAAAAAGGTAGAGAAACACAACAACAGTACAAAAAGAAAAATCAAACAGAAAATCCCAAAAGCACCACAGCAATAAAGACAGCCACCACACAATAATCATGCTCCTGAAATAAAAACAAAACAAAGCTCAAAAATGAAAATAACAACAAAATAACAAAACCAATACAATTATTTTGTGCTGCTTCTTTTTTTCTGCATAGGCACATTAAATATTGGGGAAATTAGAAAGAGAATTCCCTTGGCATAATAAATACAGAGTTTCTCCGCCCTTGAAGTATACTGTCATGGGAATAACTACCGCCTCCATACACGTTCATTTACTCTCCCCTAGGTCATTTTGTGGTGTATGAAAAACTTCTGCTCCTTCATAGATGATAAAATCAGACCCCTGTATCTAGAGATCTTGGTCTCTGCACAGTTCAAAGAACGGAGCCTATGATGAAGTCTTTCTTTATGGTTCTAGAAGTTCTGTTCTATCAATGTTGCTTTAAAGAGTCTTCTGTAGTTGGTGGTCTTGGTTTTTTGACTGATCCTAGGATAGAGTCTAGGATAGAGTCTTTCATTATGTTTCCAGAAGACCTGTTCAGTTACAGTTGTCTCAGCCAGATCTCTGGAATTAGAGATCTTGGTTGTTGTACAGATCGTAGGCCAAAGCCTAGACTAAGACTTTTAATTGGTCTCAGGACCAACTATCACGGTTGTCATAGTCAGTCTTCTGTAGATAGTGATCTTGGCTTTTGCACAGAAAAAGAATGACAAGTCTTCTGATTTCATCTTGTCTTTAGATGGTGAGGTAAGACAACCTGCTCTTAGATCAAGTTGTTGCCATTTCCTCATTGTCAGGATATCACCTCAAAACTGACACATGTTGGTGTCAGAGCAGTATTAAGAATGTCCCCGAGGGAGTTTGGTTCCTGGAGCTGTTGCTGAGAGCTGTGTCGGCTCTATGTCTAGGATCTAGGACTACAAACTTGGAGATTAGCTCCTAAGAACAGTAGGGTGCTCACTGATACCTTTACCATGCATAGTAAAAACTCTGAAACCAAAATTCATTTCCTTGATGTCTCTTTGATATATATATGTCCATTTCAGGTACATATTTTTATACCAGGACATGACAAGATTAGGATCTGAACATTTTCTGTTTCAGTATCGTGGAGTCTCTTGCCCATAAATTCTGTTTCCACTGTTTCCATCATAGCTTGATCAGTTCACACACTGTTTATTTAACAGATTTTTTGAACTACCATGAAGTTTACTGATTATTACCAAAGGTTTGTCTGAATTCTTAACCTCTATCTATGATCAGATTCCATCTTCCTATTGGGCTCACATGGATTTGTTTCTAGTTTGTCTTATCTGACAGCCCAAATCTATACACAGATCTATACTCAAATACCACACAGTAACTCATAGGAAATTGTCTTATGTTGAAATATTTGTAATCCAGTTAGAGACAGAAAATAGGGGAAAGCTGGAGCCTGGGACGATTTCTTTTGATCTTAAGGCAAGCATGTGAAAGAGCCTGGAAGCAACTGTAGCTGAGAATTGCTATTACCTTAATTCTGCCTACACAGACAATAAAGAAATGCTTTGGAAAAATGGCTTAGTAAGGCTGACACATACCAACATATGTGATACTGGTACTAATGAGCTGAGGTCATGAAAAGGAAGGTAAATGGCTTATGATTTCTATATTTTTGACATAAATCTTCATCTAATTTACCAGAGAAAAAACATAAGGCATGGAAAAGGAAAAAAAATTACTAACATAAATTGTATTTTACAAATATTTTCTAGCTTCTAATTATGAGGTAAGCGTCATATAAACCCAGGTTATATGGGAAAATGTGAAGTCTAGAGATGTTAAAATATTAGTCAACCTACTCATACTTGGTCAACACATATGCATATGAATATAGTTTTCCTGATACAAATTCCAAGTTTTGACTCTTGTACCATGCCACTCAAGAAAAGTGGCAGTGGACCTCAACTAACACATTTATCAAAGATGGCATTGGACTTAAGTCTAATGTTTCTCTAACACTAACATAAAATCATTTTTTTGGAGATTTATATGCAACATTATTTCCACTAAAAACACCTGCAAAAGCACTATTTGTGAGTTTGCCATATGTTTTCAACAGAAAGCTTACACTTATTTCCCTGTGGAGTTATGTGATAAGAATTTTTTGTAGGTTTGTGTTTATGATGAAGTATTTCATATGATTTTATGTTTTTAATATGTCACATTAAATCTTGGGAAAGAAATAGATGAAAAGAGAACAAATATGTTTGTAAGTGGACTAAATCTAATTGCCTTCTGTTCTAGGTTACACATGTTGCATAAAAGAAAACTGTATAGTAAGATTTGCAAGTGCATAAATTATTCATGTTATTAGTTCAATTATTTTAATACATAAGATTGAAATAAATATATTAGTTTTTGAAAAAATATATTCATATATATTTCAAAATTTCTCAATAACTTAAAAATAATTTTACAACATAGAAAACATTCTCATGTTTTGTATATTTTTAAAAAGTTGAATCCAATATCATAATAACATAAATACCAATTTTTTGTTTGGTTTAAGTGCTTTTTAATAATTTCTAAATATACTATTTTTATTCTGCTACTTGGACATTTTAAGGGAAAATATTGAACATGAAAGCAGATAGATAGTCAGATACTTTATTAAATATTTACCATACAAATGCTTAATATCTTAAATATGAAGTGTTTAAATACTACATACATGCAGAAAAGATAATCAAAGAACAACTCTTCTCTTCTGTCTGTATGGTTTCCTTCTGAAGCATCATAATAATAATAATAATAATAAATTATTCACTGATGGCAGGTAAAACTTTCAGTTTAGAGCTACAACATATAGAACTACTCTTAATAATTATTTTATCTACACAACTCAATAAATAGCCATATGAGGGGACTGGCAAGAGAGCACTGTAGGTAGTACATTTGTCTTGCACGTGGCCCACCCAGATTCGATTTCCAGCATCTCATGTGATCTCTCAGAAGTAACCCCTGAGTTCTGCCCAGTGTATCCCCAAATATAAATAAATAAATAAATAGCCATATGTAAATATTGAACACTTGAAATATGGCTGGTGTGTTGTTGATGGGCTTTTTTATATATTATTATTTAATTTATATTATTTTAAAATTTTATCCAAGTGTTTGTTGGTAATTACAATTGTCTGCAGGGTACTTCTGAACTTCTCTCTTTTATTAGAAAAAAATGTCTCTTACTTTATAGCCCAACACTCTTTGAGTGTGAAAGCTTCAACATAAATGAAAAATATAGTCAATTTCTCCTTTTTCCCCAGATACTGTGGTCTGACTGAGAAAACGGTTTGAGTGTGTGGTACACTGGCAGTGCTCAGTACCTGGCTCTATTCGTAGGAATATTCAGAGGACCATATGCTGTACTAGGAATTGAACCAGTGTTGTAGTAAATGTTTTACTTTATTTTGGGGCCCAATCAACTCATTGTCCAGGATTTATTTCTGTCACATAACTCCTTAGTTTCATCTTCTGTTGGGGGACCGGATGTGTTAATGTTTGTGTAGTGGGCCAAAAATATAGTATAGCAAGTCGGGAGCTTGCCTTGTACAAGATTGGCAGACATTCCACACAGTGTCAGGAGTGATTCCTGAGTGCAGTCACGAGGAAGTACAAGTCACAGCCAGATGTGGCACAAAAACAATTAAATAAAAGCAAACAAAGATAGTGTGGAAAGAAAAGAAGTGAATGAACAAGGACAAAGAGGTGACTACAGAGCTCTGTTATCACTGGCTCTGGTCATTGTTTACAGCCGATTCTTCCCAGAGATACTGATATTTTCTCCTTTTCTTGGAGAACAATTGAAACTATTAGAACTTTTTTGCTATGCTCATACTGATATGACATTATTTTCCTCCAATAAAATGTACTTTATCTCAAGTTTCAGAATAAAATAGTCCCCAACATTATTTTTGTTTTGTTTTGAATGAAGAGAATGGGACTAAATTTGCCTTCTCACTCTAGTTTTTTAGTCAATTGTAGAATTTTATTTATAATCTTTACTATGATCAATGACACTATTACAGTTTATTTTTCCTTTTTTCAATTGAACCTAAGACTTGACTGCAAGGCAAAGGCTTTTCTTGCTGTACTATGGCTCAAGTACTTCCGTTCTATTTTATTTGCTCACTTCTGGTTCATTTTGGTTCATGAGAAACACCCATGCATCCTTATATCTATATCAAACAGAAAAGTAGAAAGTATATGAAGCCACCTGGTTCTTCTTTCCTCTGATATGAATAACTTTACTCCTTTCACCTCTCACATTATTTACTTTTTTAAAGCACTTGGCTAACTCTAAGCTTTACCATCACAGACTCTAGTTAATCACCAAACTCTTTTTGCAAAAGAGAACACCTCACATCACCTCATAATAAAGGGTTGAGTCACTGAAGTTTGATAAAATTTCTACTAACAACATCATTATGGTAACCTTTATACTTTATACTTCATATTGGTTGAAGAGTTAAAAGGTTAAAGCTATAGGTTAAAGACCTATACCATATCTTTTAAAGTCCTACTCCAAAATTACAAAGATTTTTACTTGGTAATGTTGGAAGCTTTTACTCAATGTTTCTGTTTTTCAAATAAAACATCCTATTTAAGACACAAGAAATAAGTACAATTTAAAAATTATTCCATGTATAGGAAATTGTATAAGTTCAACCTTACTCTCAATATTCTAGTTAAATTCAATTACATATGCAGTAAATATATTATTCACTTTTAAGTAAACAAAATGAGGTTTTTTATTGCCAAAATTATATGGATTAGGAAAAATGCAATTTTAGGAATAAAACATGAACCCCCCCCCAAATTTTCTTCCCTTAAACTTACTCTGTTGTATTACATTCCTAGGTTAGATTCTTTCAGTATCAGTTTCTACAACTATACTTCAATAAGTTGTATTTGAGTAAATAATAATATACATTTATATTATATTCAAGTTTAGACTAGAGAGCAATTACTGTCAGTTATCCAAGGGAAATATGATATAGAGCAGAATAATATCAGTAAAAGTGATGATGGGTTATCAGATAATAAAAAATAAATTACTTTTAGGAAGACGTACTGTAATTTTTGATTGATTAAGAAAAATGGAAGATTTTATGATTGCTTATATAATTTATTTAAAGTTTGAAGAAACCCCCAAATCTAAGTAGAGGAGGGCCCTGACTACAAGGAGTAGGACATTGCACTTGATGAACTTGTACCCCATTCCCACAACCCAATATGGTCCCATGTGTCATCAATAGTCATCCCTTAGTGCAGAGACAGTCCTGAGAACAACTGGTTGTGCCCCTCACCACAACAAAACAATAATAAAACAACATAAACAAAAAGAAGAGTACAAAATAAAAGGAAACAATAACTATGGTTCTAAATGTCCCTTCTTTATCTACTTTACGTTTATCATTTGTGACTCACATCAAAGATTATTATTTCAGTACCTGAACTGACTATTTTATGTAAATCTATAGCTAACATTTTCCTGATGATTTATTTTGATACAAAATTAACAGCCTCAAGGAGATGAGAATCATTTAATTTTTCAACTTTATCAACATTCTTTGGATAGTAACACTATTTTCTTCCCAGGGACATTCTTAATAAATGGAACAAGACAGGCAATAACAGGCAGGCAACTATTGGAGTATGTGTTTAACTAAAACTTTATAAGCAACAGATATAAGCAGAGTAGATAGGACAGATAGAATAGATAGTACAGCAGATTGGACATTTGCCTTTTGAATGGCCAACTTGGGTTAAATTTCTGTATCTATATGGATCCGCAAGCACCACCAGGAATAATGAAGATCCAGAAATAAACCCAGAGCATTAATGGGTGTGGCCCCAAAACCAATTATCTAAATGTAAAATCAATGGCAATTTGATTTATTTTTATTGTTAAGAATTGTTTTTTAGTTTTGTATGCTACTCAGTTTGGATTTATCTTTTAGTTTTGACTACTACTCCAATTATTAATGTCTAATGAGTTTTTATTGCAGTTTATCAGAAATTTATTCCTGTATTTGTATAGCATACATGCATTATATGCTACATTGTAATTTTCTGTTTTCTTTTCTTTTTTTTTTTTTTTTTTTGTGGTTTTGGGTCACACCCGGCAGTGCTCAGGGGTTACTCCTGGCTCCATGCTCAGAAATTGCTCCTGGCAGGCACGAGGGACCATATGGGACACTGGGATTCGAACCGATGACCTCTTGCATGAAAGGCAAACGCCTTACCTCCATGCTATCTCTCCAGCCCCTCTGTTTTCTTTTTGTTTTTTGTTTTTTGGGTCACACCCAGCAGTGCTCAGGGATCACTCCTGGCTCCACACTCAGAAATCGCCCCTGGCAGGCACAGGGGACCATATGGGATGCCGGGATTCGAATCACCATCCTTCTGCATGCAAGGCAAATGCTATCTCTCTGGCCCCTACATTGTAATATTTTATATTCTTTATTTGAATGATATTTTTGAAGTCCAAAAGTTAGATAAAGTGTTTTAGATTTTAAAAATCACATTTATATGTTTTTGATAAGGGCATGAAAAAATATTCCTTTTCTTGTTTTAGCTGTATCTTTAATCTTGCACTTTATTGTATACTTCTATGCATATGTATATATTATATGTCACTTAATCACTGTAGAAATCCTTAACATAAGTAGCTTATTAAAATGATCCCTAAAATTACTAGTGTCTCCCTCCTAATTTAAATTTTATTGTCTTTTTAGAAAAACATTAGATTTTTATGTTTTAACTTTGCTTAAGATAAACCTACTATTTACAATGGGCTTTTTAATAAAAAGCAAACTAAATACCTCAAATAGACTCTTCTCTAAAAGCATGAATTATAGTTATTATGTATAAAGCAGTACAAATGTGTTTCTAAGATCCACTTTATACTTTTGTTTTTAAAATTCTGTGAATATTATTCTGAGTAGGCAAGACTAACCGTTTTAATGATGAAATGTATAATGATTAGAAACTAATTTGATGGATTGTCAAATTAATATTAACTTATCTTGTGAAGTGTATTATTTTCATCTTTAATTTAAGAAATGATAACAGAATATTAAGCAATTCTATTATTTTAAGTGGTGTGCATTACAAATTAATCACAGAGATAACAATAATTTGTTGCCATCTATTAATCAATTTCAATGTATAAGTGAGCTTTCAAAATGTTTCATTTTAGCATCTCTAAAATTAAAGGGAAGGTGATGATAATTTTAAGCATTAAAAGTTGTCATGTGTATGCATAGCTCAAACAAATATAAGAAATACCTTAGTGTTTTCTTATACAATTTCTTTTTTTTTAATAGTAAGATTTTTTTTTAATTTTTTTTTTTTTGTTTTTTTGGGCCACATCTGTTTTGATGCTCAGGGGTTACTCCTGGCTCAGCGCTCAGAAATTGCCCCTGGCTTGGGGGAGACCATATGGGACAGTAGGGGATCAAACCGCGGTCCTTCCTTGGCTAGCGCTTGCAAGGCAGACACCTTACCTTATACAATTTCTTAAAATATTTTTTGATTTATTTTTGATAAATAAATTTGTTATATAATATGTTAACTGTTAACATTGTTTCATTCAAAATGTTGATGTTGTAATAGAAGGAAATTTCAATTTTATTTAAATTTTATAGATACAATTATTATTTATAACTATATGATAGCTATTCTCATATCATTTAAAATTTTAATATAAAAATTCAAAATTTTTGTTTTTAAACATGTTCATTAGTTTTTCAAGTAATACAAGTTTGAAAAAAAATAATAAGAGTGCACACTATGTAGCTTTTAATTTAATAGTATATATTCATTTTTTTAAATTTTATTTATTTATTTTATTGATTGATTGACAGGTTTAGGACCACACCTGGTGCCGCTAAGGAGTTGCTCTTGGCTCTGCACTCAAAAATCGCCCCCGGCAGTCTGGGGTCCATATGGGATCCTGGGAATTGAACCAGATTTCTCCCAAGTTGGCTGCATGCAAGTCAAATATCCTACAGCTGTGCTATCTCTCAGGCCCCAATTTTATAGTATATATTCTTCTTTTCTTTTTTGTAAATTTTTTTTTTGGTTTTTCAGGCCACAACCATTTGATGCTCAGGGGTTACTCTTGGCTAGGAACTCAGAAATAATCCCTGGCTTGGGGGGACCATATGGGACGATGGGGGATCGAACCATGGTCCTTCCTTGGCTAGTGCTTGCAAGGCAGACACCTTACCTCTAGCACCACCTCATTTAAACACCTTGATTACAAACATGATTGTAATTGGGTTTCAGTCATAGTATAAATAGGCTCAGGTAACTTTGTAAAGAACACTTTCTAATATTGAAGTTTATATCTTTGTAGGCCTTTTTTAGAAACCATAATCTTGGAATAAATATTAACTATCATAACACTTAATGAAACAGATAATAAGAATATGGTGACAAAGGTCTTAGAGATGTAAAGAAAATGACTAAAAAAAGCTGATACAATCCCCCCCCCCCCAAAGTAGCAAGTCATATCACTAACTAAAATTTTAGGCATACAATGTTATTGAAAAATTTTGGTTGAAAGATTAATAAATTTTTGCTCTGACTTGTCAATCTCAAATATAAACCCACATAATTTATATTATTTGAAACACATTTTAATAAAATTTACACACCATTATATTGAATTCATGTATATAGCAATAATTTTATATTTATTTAATAAAATTATAACAGATAAATGATAAATACAATGATAAAACTTAGAAGTTTTATAAATTAGCAATATTTTGTTATAGTACATGAATTGTTTAATATGTATTATATCATTGCTTTTATTCTTAACTGAATATTTTTTGTCATTTCAAATTATAATATATTATAATTTTGCACCAAGAATAGAATTTCCAGTTATAAGTACAGATAAGATACCAGGAGACATGATGAAAGATTTTTTTTTAATTTTTTTTAATTTAAACATCTTGATTACATATATGATTGTGATTAGGTTTCTGTCATGTAAAGAACACCCCCCTTCACCAGTGCAACATTCCCACCACCAATGTCCCAAATCTCCCTCTATCCCACCCCACCCCCACCTGTACTCCAGACAGGCTTTCCAGTTCCCTCATTCATTTATATGATTATGGTAGTTCTCTGTGTAGTTATTTCTATAACTGCACTCACCACTCTTTGTGGTGAGCTTCATGAAGTGAGCTGGAAGTTTCATCCCTCCTCTGATTGTCTTTGAGGATTGTTGCAAAAATGACTTTTATTTTTCTTAAAACCCATAGATGAGTGAGACCATTCTGCGTCTCTCTCTCTCTCCCTCTGACTTATTTCACTCAGCATGATAGATTCCATGTACATCCATGTATAGGAAAATTTCATGACTTTATCTCTCCTGACTGCTGCATAATATTCCATTGTGTGTATGTACTACAGTTTCTTTAGCCATTCATCTGTTGAAGGGCATCTTGGTTGTTTCCAGAGCCTGGCTATTGTGAATAGTGCTGCAATAAATATGGATGTGAGGAAGGGGTTTTTGTATTGTATTTTTGTGTTCTTAGGGTATATCCCTAGGAGTGGAATAGCTGGGTCGAATGGGAGCTCAATTTCCAGATTTTGGAGGAATCTCCATATCGCTTTCCATAGAGGTTGGACTAGACAGCATTCCCACCAGCAGTGGATAAGAGTTCCTTTTTTTCCACATCACCGCCAGCACTGATTGTTCTCATTCTTTGTGATGTACGCCAATATCTGTGGTGTCAGGTGGTATCTCATCCTTGTTTTGATTTGCATCTCCCTGATGATTAGTGATGAGGAGCATTTCTTCATGTGCCTTTTGGCCATTTGTATCTTTTTTTTTTTTATCAAAGTGTCTGTTCATTTCTTCCCCCCAGTTTTTGATGGGATTAGATTTTTTTTTTCTTGTAAAGTTCTGTCAGTGCCCTGTATATTTTGGATATTAGCTCCTTATCTGATGGGTGTTGGGTGAACAGTTTCTCCCAGTCGGTGGGTGACTCTTGTATCCTGGGCACTATTTCTTTTGAGATGCAGAAGCTTCTCAGTTTAATGTATTCCCATCTGTTGATCTCTGCTTTCACTTTTTTGGACAGTGCTGTTTCCTCCTTGAAGATGCCTTTAGTCTCAATGTCATGGAGTGTTTTACCTACGTGTTGTTCTATATACCTTATGGCATCAGGTCTGATATCAAGTTCTTTAATCCATTTGGATTTTACCTTCATTAACTGGGGGTCTATGTTCGCTTTTGTGCAAGTGGCTAACCAGTTCTGCCAGCACCACTTGTTGAAGAGGTTTTCCCTGCTCCACTTAGGATTTCTTGCTCCTTTGTCAAAAATTAGGTAATTGTATATTTGTGCTACTTGTTACCCTTCGCTCATTTTCTCTACATACCACCACTTTGTTTAAAAATTTATTTTTAGTCATCTATAAATTTTTCTGAGTTTTGACCTGTTTGTTTTCATAGATTTAACAGTAAAATGAAATTGCATGTATTTCTGTCTGACATAACATTATATCAAAAAATGTTATCTATTTTATTTTTATTCTTTTTGGTTTGGGGATACACTTATAGTGCTTATATGTTATTACTGGTTTTGTGCTCAGGGATCATTCCTAGAGATGGTCAGGGAACCACTTTTTGTACTGAGAATAAAACTGGATTGGCAGTACGCAAAGCAGGTAGTCGATTGCTAAACTAGCTTTCTGGACCATGATTTTGTTATTCTTTATGTGTGTATATTAGATTATATATGTGTTTATGCAATATATCCTTTATCTGTTTATGGACAGATGGATTGTTTTTCAATTTCTTGTCTGTTGTGAATAATGCTACATATGCATATGTCTTTTCAAATAGTGTTTTCATTTACTTTAAATAAATAATCAGGAAAAATTATGAACCGTATATTCTTATATTTATATTTTAAAAATCTACATATTATTTTCCATAGTGTATATGACAACATGCTTTTTCAAAATATACTAAAAGTTCTTTTTCTATAGATAAAAAATAGTTATTTTTTCTGTTAAATGATGGGGTAACGTTTCTAATAGATGTGAAGTAATTTTAATTTAAGCTTACTGCTGGCAAATTATGTTGAGTAACATTTTATGTGATTTGATTAATTCCATTTTTATATGGAAAATTATTTATTCAATATTTCAGTTTACTTTAATAAAATCAATATTTCGGTTTACTTTAATAAATTATCTGTATTTTATGGTTAAATAGTAGATAAATTTATATTTATCTATGTATCTATAATAGGTACTAATAGATAAATTTATTGTTAAATAAATAAATAAAATTATATAAATAGAATATAAATAAAATAAATATAAATATACATAGAATATATAGATATATTTTTATTTATGTTCAATCATAATCCTACAAGTATATGAACAAGTTAATTAAGTCAAAGATTATCATCTTATTTGTAATATTTTAAGTGTTTTTATAGAATATGTTGCTGTTTCCTAAGTTACTAAATTTTATTTAAAGCAGATTTTAAAATAAAAATTATTCAAAGAAAGAAAATTCATATTAAAAAACCCTCTAAAATCTAGGTATTGAAGAAGGAAAGTTGACTGATTTAAAGTAAATTCTCATTTTCTTTTCCAAAGGGGCACAAATTTATTTGGTCTAACAATATATCAATATATAGATTGAGAGTACTCCTTAGAATTATGAAGAAAATCTTATAATTTGGGGACAGAACTAAAATTAGGTAAGATCATATCTATTTTTATTACTGTATCCATTGCCAAGAGAATATCTTCACCCTGCCATAGATAAAATCTTGTATTTTCAATTAATAAGTAATATAATTTAATACTTTTATTAGATATATGTTCCTAGATGTACTTGAATGATCTTTTAATATAGGTTTATTTAATAAACAAAAGCTGTGATATTTTGGCAAGATGTTTGAATAATAAGCAAAGTCATCTAGGATTCCAAAGAGTGGATAGCTAGTGAATTTTCTCCCTTGTGCTAAGGACAGAGGCACCATAAAGGAATTTCCATCAGAAACCATAAGCAGGTCTCTATATGTAGGGACCCAAATGTACAAATATAGAAATTTAAATGTGTACCCTTATTAATATATTTTTCCTCAATGTCCAATCAGTAATACAATCATTTTACCAAAGATTCCAAGATTCTTCTTAAGAAAGAGAACACCAACTTAGAGCCAATGCAGTAACCAAGACTCAGTATTTTAATGCAAATCTTTCTACTGCAATGTGTTACACTATGATAATCACTTTACCTCCATAATCAAAGTTAAAGAATCAGTGACCCACTAGTAGGTGTTCTAGTGCCATGTGCAACACCTATTGTTGAACACTGTGAAATTCTGCCTGCCAGACGGTGCCATGGGAAACCGTTGTCACTGGCAGGTGGCTGGTTTGCTTTGATGTTATGATACCTATTTCTGGCAATGATGCTTTGCCATCCTTATTTTGCTGTTCTTTCCCTTATAAATAGCTCTCTTCCCATGAGCCTCCCTTCAGTGTCAGGCACTGGTATTCAGTTCTGTCATTCCTGGGTTGATAATCCATCATGAAGTAATGTCCAAATAGAAAAAAATTGTGATGATTAAACTTTTTTTCTTTGCATAGAATAACTAATTGTAAAAATTGGCAGCCAGCCTGCCATTTGAAAGTGAAGAAAACATCTTGTTTTAACATCTGAGCAGGGATATTTTTTTTGTAATCTGTAAACAATTGGACCATATGTAGTGTGATGGGAAACATGAAGGCTGTGATAGAACATCATTGAAGGAACCTTGTGTTTAATTGCTGTTATTGATTCACTGAAATAAAATTAGCGTTTTAAGTTCTGATTTTTCATCATGAATTTAAAGAGACAGCTTTTCTCAAAATAACAAAACATGGATAGCTTTTCAATTCATTACTGTGAGAAAGGCAGAAAGATTACAAAATTTATAGTGTAGCTGTGTCTTTGAGACAGCAAACAGGTAACAGATGTAGTCATGGACTTTTACAGCCTTTGTTGTGATCTACAAGCCATTTCCTTGAGGTAGATTCTCCAAAATATTTGGTTCAGCTCCAAATGTTGATTTTTTTTCTAAATAGTCTATTCCTAAAACTAAATTAAAGCAAAATAACATCACTTCTAAAATTAATAATAAAATAAAATTAAAATACCTCTAAAATGTTCTGTTTTTTAATTTATGTGCTTTATTATGCATTTATTATGTATTATGGGAAAATTAAGTATTATGCTAAAATTATGTTGCTGCATAAAGGCAAACTGTTTAGATCCTTATGTCTTATGCATAAGGGTCCTTATCTACTATTATTTATTTACTTTATGTTCAGATGATGATTGTTAAAAAAGATTAAAATTATCAGTAAAACTTTAAAATAAAAATGGTAGCAGTATGTAACATTGTATCAAGAACAGCAAGGTTCTGCTGCTACTAGCTAGAATTTACGTTTATGATTAGATTTTTCTTTCTGGTGTATTTTTTCTTAAAACCAGACTATTAATTAGATCAGAACAATGATTTACTTTTTAACTCTTTTTTTCCCCCCTCAGGGATCAAACTAGTGGAAACATATGGAGTGCCTGGGATCGATCCCTATTCAGCTATGCTAATGGAAAGCACGGTCCTAGTCTTCTATCTCGGGCTCCCAGAATGATGGTTTTTAAAGACATTAAATTAATTTTAAAAATTAAGTTTGGTAAACTACTGCTGAGTTTCTTCTTTTCACTTTTTATTAGTCCCCTACTCACTGGAAATGAATAACTTGTCCGATGGAAACTGCTATAACTGAGAACTATTCACCAAGCTTAGGTTCATTTAAATGATAAATTATTTAAAACCCTAATTGTTGAAGCTGACAAATATTTTTAATTTATGTAAAAATATCACTTTTTTTGACTTGATAAAATGTCGTTTGTTAAATTCATTAATTTCGAGCATTTTCCCCAAATTAAAATAAGAAACATTTATGTGCTGATGTTTTCTATACACTTTTAATGCTGCAACTGGCTTTCAAGTTCAGTATTTTCTGGAAAGCTGCACTTACAGTTCGCAGCCAGCAAGCTGACAAAGGAGAGTTCCATTTCTCTCCTCTAAAAGTTGTACTTACCTTGTTTTCATAAAACCAACCTCTGTTTCCAAGGAAACGAGAACAAAAAGGCAGTTGGCAGCTAGCATCTGGGGCTTAGAAGAACTCTCACGTGTCAATTTTAACTGCTGGTTGCTGATTCAAACCTAAAAATGTAAAATATTAAAATAATCTTCAGATTTTAAACACATAAAACAGTACTTTATCATTTAATTTTTATAAAGTAGTTGGGTTAATAGCAAATTATATAAAATATCTTCATTCTAATATAAGTAATAAATTATGTTTGAATAATACAACCCAAGTTTTTTTCCAGATTATGAACATATAGTGTAGTCATACAAATAATTTGAAATCATTCATGTTTTCTATATTCTTCTCTGTACGTCAATTATCTTGGTGAAAACCAACGTATTACTTTCTATGTTCTAAACTCCTTTTTTTTATGATTTGTTAAAAACATACAGATACATTTGTTTTATACAAACAACTTTGTAGTTGCTCATGTTAAAAATAACTTAATAAAGAGGCATCTTAAATATAATTTCATACTATTAGGCCTTCATGTGTAGCTATATTGCTTCTTTGGGTGAGCATTTGCTTTGTATTACTATAATGTTTTCAAAAGTCTCCTCATTCTGTTATCTCTAGATAAGTCAAGATGACCAATTTGAAAGCAACATTTTTAGTTGGTGATATTTCTAATATGAGTGATATTTCTTTTTTTTTTTTTTTTTTTTTTTTTTTTTTTTTTTTTATAAAAAGCTTTCTTTTATTTTTAAAGCCAGTGCTATTCTGAGATTTTATTTACTGTTTTGTTTGACTCCAGGGGTTAAAGGGCTGACAGTAATGGAAACTGGAGGCTGTCGATTTATTGCTCTTCTTCTGTACTCTCTGGCCAATAGGCTTGGTGCTGAGTCCTCCCCATTCTCCCGCTGAGAGGGAGGCCCTTTCTTTTTTTTTTTTTTTTTTTTTTTTTTTTTAATTTTTTTTTTTATTTAAACACCTTGATTACATACATGATTGTGTTTGGGTTTCAGTCATAAAAGGAACACCACCCATCACCAGTGCAACATTCCCATCACCCAAGTCCCAAATCACCCTCCTCCCCACCCAACCCCCGCCTGTACCCTAAACAGGCTCTACATTTCCCTCATACATTCTCAATATTAGGACAGTTCAAAATGTAGTTATTTCTCTAACTAAACTCATCACTCTTTGTGGTGAGCTTCCTGAGGTGAGCTGGAACTTCCAGCTCTTTTCTCTTTTGTGTCTGAAAATTATTATTACAAGGGTGTCTTTCATTTTTCTTAAAACCCATAGATGAGTGAGACCATTCTGCGTTTTTCTCTCTCTCTCTGACTTATTTCACTCAGCATAATAGATTCCATGTACATCCATGTATAGGAAAATTTCATGACTTCATCTCTCCTGACAGCTGCATAATATTCCATTGTGTATATGTACCACAGTTTCTTTAGCCATTCATCTGTTGAAGGGCATCTTGGTTGTTTCCAGAGTCTTGCTATGGTAAATAGAGCTGCAATGAATATAGGTGTAAGGAAGGGGTTTTTGTATTGTATTTTTGTGTTCCTAGGGTATATTCCTAGGAGTGGTATAGCTGGATCGTATGGGAGCTCGATTTCCAGTTTTTGGAGGAATCTCCATATCGCTTTCCATAAAGGTTGAACTAGACAGCATTCCCACCAGCAGTGGATAAGAGTTCCTTTCTCTCCACATCCCCGCCAACACTGTTTATTCTCATTCTTTGTGATGTGTGCCATTCTCTGGGGTGTGAGGTGGTATCTCATCGTTGTTTTGATTTGCATCTCCCTGATGATTAGTGATGTGGAACATTTTTTCATGTGTCTTTTGGCCATGCGTATTTCTTCTTTGTCAAAGTGTCTGTTCATTTCTTCTCCCCATTTTTTGATGGGGTTAGATGTTTTTTTCTTGTAAAGTTCTGTCAGTGCCTTGTATATTTTGGAGATTAGCCCCTTATCTGATGGGTATTGGGTGAATAGTTTCTCCCACTCAGTGGGTGGCTCTTGTATCCTGGGCACTATTTCCTTTGAGGTGCGGAAGCTTCTCAGCTTAATATATTCCCATCTGTTAATCTCTGCTTTCACTTGCTTGGAGAGTGCAGTTTCCTCCTTGAAGATGCCTGTAATGTCCTGGAGTGTTTTGCCTATGTGCTGTTCTATATATCTTATGGTTTTGGGGCTGATATCGAGGTCTTTAATCCATTTGGATTTTACCTTTGTACATGATGTTAGCTGGGGGTCTAAGTTTAATTTTTTGCAAGTGGCTATCCAATTGTGCCAACACCACTTGTTGAAGAGGCTTTCCCTGCTCCATTTAGGATTTCCTGCTCCTTTATCAAAAATTAGATGGTTGTATCTCTGGGGAACATTTTCTGAGTATTCAAGCCTATTCCACTGATCTGAGGACCTATCCTTATTCCAATACCATGCTGTTTTGATAACTGTTGCTTTGTAGTACAGTTTAAAGTTGGGAAAAGTAATTCCTCCCATATTCTTTTTCCCAATGATTGCTTTAGCTATTCGAGGGTGTTTATTGTTCCAAATGAATTTCAAAAGTGTCTGATCCACTTCTTTGAAGAATGTCATGGGTATCTTTAGAGGGATGGCATTAAATCTGTATAATGCCTTGGGGAGTATTGACATTTTGATGATGTTAATCCTGCCAATCCATGAGCAGGGTATGTGTTTCCATTTCCGTGTGTCCTCTCTTATTTCTTGGAGCAGAGTTTTATAGTTTTCTTTGTATAGGTCCTTCACATATTTAGTCAAGTTGATTCCAAGATATTTGAGTTTGTGTGGTACTATTGTGAATGGGGTTGTTTTCTTAATGTCCATTTCTTCTTTATTACTGTTGGTGTATAGAAAGGCCATTGATTTTTGTGTGTTAATTTTGTAGCCTGCCACCTTGCTATATGAGTCTATTGTTTCTAGAAGCTTTTTGATAGAGTCTTTAGGGTTTTCTAAGTAGAGTATCATGTCATCTGCAAACAGTGAGAGCTTGACTTCTTCCTTTCCTATCTGGATTCCCTTGATATCCTTTTCTTGCCTAATCGCTATAGCAAGTACTTCCAGTGCTATGTTGAATAGGAGTGGTGAGAGAGGACAGCCTTGTCTTGTGCCAGAATTTAGAGGGAAGGCTTTCAGTTTTTCTCCATTGAGGATAATATTTGCCACTGGCTTGTGGTAGATGGCCTTCACTATATTGAGAAAGGTTCCCTCCATTCCCATCTTGCTGAGAGTTTTGATCAAGAATGGGTGTTGGACCTTATCAAATGCTTTCTCTGCATCTATTGATATGATCATGTGGTTTTTATTTTTCTTGTTATTGATGTTGTGTATTATGTTGATAGATTTACGGATGTTAAACCAGCCTTGCATTCCTGGGATGAAACCTACTTGATCGTAGTGGATGATCTTCTTAATGAGGCATTGAATCCTATTTGCCAGGATTTTGTTGAGGATCTTTGCATCTGCATTCATCAGTGATATTGGTCTGTAATTTTCTTTTTTGGTAGCGTCTCTGTCTGGTTTAGGTATCAAGGTGATGTTGGCTTCATAAAAGCTATTTGGAAGTGTTTCTGTTTGTTCAATTTCATGAAAGAGTCTTGCCAAGATTGGCAGTAGTTCCTCTTGGAAAGTTTGATAGAATTCATTAGTGAATCCATCTGGACCTGGGCTTTTGTTTTTCGGCAGACATTTGATTACTGTTTTAATTTCATCAATGGTGATGGGGGTGTTTAGATATGCTACATCCTCTTCCTTCAACCGTGGAAGATTATAAGAGTCCAAGAATTTATCCATTTCTTCCAGGTTCTCATTTTTAGTGGCGTAGAGTTTTTCAAAGTAGTTTCTGATTACCCTTTGAATCTCTGTCATATCAGTAGTGATCTCTCCTTTTTCATTCCTGATACGAGTTATCAAGTTTCTCTCTCTCTCTTTCTTTGTTAGGTTTGCCAGTGGTCTATCAATCTTGTTTATTTTTTCAAAGAACCAACTTCTGCTTTCGTTGATCTTTCGGATTGTTTTTTGAGTTTCCACTTCGTTGATTTCTGCTCTCAGCTTTGTTATTTCCTTCTGTCTTCCTGTTCTTGGGTCCTTTTGTTGAGCATTTTCTAGTTCTATTAGCTGTGTCATTAAGCTACTCAGGTAAGCTCCTTCTTCCTTCCTGATGTGTGCTTGCAAAGCTATAAATTTTCCTCTCAGTACTGCTTTTGCTGTGTCCCATAAGTTCTGAGAGTTTGTGTCTTTATTGTCATTTGTTTCCAGGAACCTTTTTATTTCCTCCTTGATTTCATCTCGGACCCACTGGTTATTGAGCATGAGGCTGTTTAACTTCCAGGTGTTAAAGTGTTTCTTCTGAGTCCCTTTGGAGTTCACAAATAATTTCAGAGCCTTGTGGTCAGCGAAGGTAGTCTGCAAAATTTCTATCCTCTTGATCTTATGGAGGTATGTTTTATGTGCCAGCATGTAGTCTATCCTGGAGAATGTCCCATGTACATTGGAGAAGAATGTGTATCCAGGTTTCTGGGGATGGAGTGTCCTATATATATCCACTAGGCCTCTTTCTTCCATTTCTCTCCTCAGGTCTAGTATATTCTTGTTGGGTTTCAGTCTGGTTGACCTGTCCAGTGTTGACAAAGCCGTGTTTAGGTCCCCCACAATTATTGTGTTGTTGTTGATATTATTTTTCAGATTTGTCAGCAGTTGTATTAAATATTTTGCTGGCCCCTCATTCGGTGCATATATGTTTAGGAGAGTGAATTCTTCCTGCTCTACGTACCCCTTGATTAATATAAAATGTCCGTCTTTGTCCCTTACAACCTTCCTGAGTATAAAGTTTGCATTATCTGATATTAGTATGGCCACTCCAGCTTTTTTATGGGTGTTGTTTGCTTGGATAACTTTTCTCCAGCCTTTTATTTTGAGTCTATGTTTGTTCTGACTATTCAGGTGCGTTTCTTGTAGGCAGCAGAAGGTTGGATTGAGTTTTTTGATCCATTTAGCCACTCTGTGTCTCTTAACTGGTGCATTTAGTCCATTGACGTTGAGAGAAAGAATTGTCCTGGGATTTAACTCCATCTTTATTTCAAAATTTGGTGTGTCTTTTGGGTAGTCTTGTCTTAGATTAGGTCTTTCAGTTTTTCTCTTAAGACTGGTTTTGTGTCTGTGAAGTTTCTGAGCTGTTTTTTGTCTGTGAAACCATGTATTCTTCCATCAAACCGGAAAGTGAGTTTTGCTGGGTATAGTATTCTGGGTGAAGCATTCATTTCATTCAGTCTTGTCACAATATCCCACCACTGCTTTCTGGCATTGAGCGTTTCTGGTGACAGGTCTGCTGTAAATCTCAGGGAAGCTTGCTTGAACATGATTTCCCCTTTTGATCTTGCTGTTTTCAGAATTCTGTCTCTATCTGTGGGATTTGTCATTGTGACTAGGATGTGTCTTGGGGTGGTTTTTCTGGGGTCTCTTTTGGTTGGTACTCTTCGGGCATGCAGGATTTGATCACATATATTCTTTAGCTCTGGAAGTTTCTCTTTAATGATGTTCTTGACCATTGATTCTTCCTGGAAATTTTCTTCCTGGGTCTCTGGGACTCCAATGATTCTTAAGTTGTTTCTGTTGATCTTATCATAGACTTCTATTTTCGTCTGTTCCCATTCTTTGACTAATTTTTCCATTGTCTGCTCATTTGCTTTAAGTTTTTTGTCCAATCTCTCCTGCTGTATGGAATTGTTATGTATCTCATCTTCCACAGCACCAAGTCTATTCTCAGCTTCTGATACCCTGTCCCAGAGCTTATCCATTTTGTCATTCACTTCGTTTACTGAGTTTTTCAGGCCTGTTAGTTGACATGTTATTTCAGTTTGGAGTTTTGTCATTTCTGCCTTCATATTTTCTTGGTTCTTATTAGTGTTCTGTTCAACTCGATCCATGGTTTCTTGGAGTCTGTTGAGCACCTTCCATATTGCTAGTCTAAAGTCCTTATCTGAGAGGTTGATTAGTTGTTCAGTCATTATCTGGTCCTCAGAATTGTCATCTTCATTCTCTATGTCTGATGCTGGCCTGCGCTGTTTCCCCATTGTCACATTTGTATTGTGGGTTTTTCTACGTGTTGTAGTGGTATTCATTGTCTATATGATGTAGGCAGCACACTCCTCTGGCTCCTCCCTTTCTGGATGGGCTGACTTGCCTCTAAGGGAGGGGAGTCCTCCGTGGATGAAGCCTCACACTGGGTCAAATCTTAGGCCCGAGCATGTAACAGAGAAGACAGTCCAGAGAGAAATGTTTGCTTCTGTGATATAGCGCCGTTCTTAGTGTGATTTTTCCTTCTTGTTGCAATGGAGTTCTTTCCTTAGAAAGAGTGCACGGCCGCGTAGCGAAGCGGAGTGGCCGTGCTCCTCTGAGCCTCTTTTTGCCCCACTCGCAAGAGTTTCACGCAAGAGGACAGTAGACAGACATAGACAGGTCACACTCACAGTCTTTCACAGCTGAGCCCCACTGGGCCGGTGTACTTTCGCGGATTTTCCCCGCCTGGTGTCACACACAGGGAGCCAGCTTTTGCAAAGGATAGCCGGTTTTTATGCTCTGAAGTCCCTCCCTGAAAATGGCGTCTGGGCGAGCGAGGTTTCTGGAGGCTCTTTTTGCCCCACTCGCAAGAGTTTCACGCAAGAGGACAGTAGACAGACATAGACAGGTCACACTCACAGTCTTTCACAGCTGAGCCCCACTGGGCCGGTGTACTTTCGCGGATTTTCCCCGCCTGGTGTCACACACAGGGAGCCAGCTTTTGCAAAGGATAGCCGGCTTTTATGCTCTATGAGTGATATTTCTAAAATTAATTGATGGAAAATATTTTACTTATATTATGTTATAATTATATTAGTACCATTCACTAATTAGCTTGGGTACTTGAGTTCTGAGATGTTATCAAATGGGTATTAGTTGTCAAAATTTAATGAGGGAAAATAAAATAATGTGTCTGATTTACCATGATTGGATCTATAATTTTTTACATTTTATTCATAAAATATGAGCTATAAAGATAAATTTGTATAATTGTGAAAACAGTCTCCATGTTACAACTTTTTAAGGCCTTGCCTTTTTCAATAATAGAAATATAGGAAATATCGAAAAAACAAATATAAAAAATGACATATAAAATTTACCCTCTCCTTTTAGATACCCATATATTTAAGACTTGTTCTTTCTAAGAATTATAATTTTTTATTTGATTACTCAGATCTATACTTTCTTATTATTTTTATTTATTTATTTTTTGTTTTGTTTTGTTTTTGTTTTTGGGCAACACCCGGCAGTGCTCAGGGGTTACTCCTGGCTGTCTGCTCAGAAATAGCTCCTGGCAGGCACTGGGGACCATATGGGACACCGGGATTCGAACCAACCACCTTTGGTCCTGGATCGGCTGATTGCAAGGCAAATACCACTGTGCTATCTCTCCGGGCCCACTTTCTTATTATTTTGAATAACCCTTCCAGTTACTGGAGACAAGTACAGATGTCTGTTACTATGAAACGAGCTGAAATGTGGCATGTATGAAGCAGTAAAGGATTTCATCATCTAGATTGATCATAAGGCAAAAAATAAAGAAAATAAATAATGACTCTTAATCCTAGTAATTTCTCCCCTTACTTACACAGAGCTGAAGGTCAAATAAAAACTTTTTGTATTTTTAGGTCACTCTGGTTTGTAAGGACAAGGCATCCAAGATCACCATTTGAGCAGAAACCTCTTCTGCAATCAGAATGCTAAATAAACAAAACACAAATAAACAAAATACACTGCTCAGTCACATGTTGAGAACATGACAGGTTGAAAATATGCCTTATCTGCCTAAAGTCTGGGTTCTCCCATATCAATTCTTTTCCTCTTGAATTGAAGAAATCAAGTTTTTTTTTTTTCCATAATCATGGCCTTGGAGTAATTCTTCCCAGGTCAGAGAGCAAGAGCCTATATGCTGTGAAGATTTTCCTGATAACAGTGTTAAATGTTTTACCCTTTTAGGGAGGTGACGATGAAATTCTCATAAGCTCTGTTAGAAAACAGATTTTCCTGGAGATAAATTATAAGTATTAATAAACAGACAAATACTATGCAGACAATACTATAAATAACTGAGAGGGATTTGAGTAATAAAATCCATCTAAATTTGACAAAATCCAAAATAGGAAATAATTTGCAATTATCACTAAATTATTCCAAAATACAGCCAATTCAAAAAGTAAGCAAAAAACAGTCATTGTGCTTAAGAATAGTTTTAATTTGAGGTATATTTCACTTATGATTAAAACCACCAATATAAAGCATAATGCTTTTTAATACAAATAATAAATAAATAATACTGTGCCTATGATTGTTCCCATCTAATTTCAGAATGATTTGGCCAAACAAACAAACAAAATAATCAATGTTGTTAGCTTCTGCTATAAATTTTTCCTTTACTCTCTGGCAAGAGCTAGTCTACTTTCTAAATCTATGAATTTGACTGCCCTGCACATTTCATGTAGAAAACTGTAATATAATATGTGACCTTTGGATTTGGTTTTTGATTGAGCATGATATGTTCAATATCTATTTATGCAGCAACAATGATGAGTACATTATTTTTTTGTTTTGGATAATAATTTGTTTCATAGCTATAATACATTATACTTACTAGTTTTTCAGTTGAGTAAGTTATGTGTTGGTTCTGTACTTCTATTATGAATGAAGTTGCCATGAACATTATGTACTTTTGAACATTTTTTTGGTTATACAATTTTTAACTTGGATATAAATATGTATGCATGTTTATACAAAAATATATGCACCTATGTATAGGAGTGTAAAGCTGAATCATGTAGTAACTCCAAAATAAAAGTTTGATTTAAATGGCTACATTGAAAAAAATAGTTTAAACATCACGAAAGATACAGAAGCTGAAGAGAAATCATATTTACACACACATACAATTATAAATGTAAAGAACAAAAAATGAAGCACTGTTTACAACATCCAGAATCTAGAAACAAACCAAATGCCTGACAACAGATGAATGAATGACTAAAGAAACTGTGGTACATATACACGATGGAAAACTATGCAGCTGTTAAGAAAAATGAAATCATTAATTGCTTATATATAAATAGACATGGAAACTATTAAATTGAGTGTAATAAGTCATAGGAAGAGATATAAGCACAGAATAGTCTTTCTCTTATGTGGTATTTAAAGAAAAGAAAAGTAGATATAGCAATAATACACAGAGACAATCGAGATGAGGGCCAGAAAACCTGTATATAACATGAAGCTTACCACAAACTGTGGTAAGTGCAGTTAGAGAAATAATTACTGTAGAAACTACCATGGCAATGATAGAAAGAGAAATATAATGCCTGTCTAAAGGCAGGGATTGGGAAGAAGGGATACGGGGGACATTGATGGCAGGAAAGTTGCACTGGTGAATAGGGTGTGTGCTCGTTTTGACTGAAACCCAATTGTTAGAATGTTTTGTAACCATGGTTCTTAAATAAAACAAAATTATAAAAATAGAACAAAAATTCATGATTAATTGTTGGTGATGATTCTATTTTTATATATAAATTGAGCTATCGAGGACATCTTACCCAGAATAAGACATTAACTGTTAAATTAAAAAAAGTTTAAGGCTGTAAAGATACTACAGAGATTTAAGTGCTTATCTTTCATGTACATGACTCAGTTTCCATATCTAACACCATACCTGGTCTCCGAACGCCTCCAGGAACAATCCCTTAGCAAAGAGCTAGAAAATCCAAAGAACCCTGAGTGTGGCCTTACACATCCCATATAAAAGAAAATATTCAAACGTAGGTTCAAAATATCTAAGTAAATTAGAAGCAGAGATAAAATATAATTTAATTATCATTTGTATCAGTATAAAAGTATTATGGTATTAATTTAGATCAAGCAAAATTGAGAGCTTTTATTTACTTTAAATAAGTCATTGTGAAAAATGTTCCCTAAAATGTTCATTTTATTTTTATTACTTTTTGGTGTATTTTTATTTTGGGGACACACCTGGGGTTGCTTAAGCCTAGGTTCTAGCTTTGTGCTCAGTAATCACTTCTGGTATTATTTAGGGAACCATACGCCTTGCTGTTATTGAACTAAGATCGTCCCCATGCAAAACCAACACCTAAACATTTGACAATATTTTTTGGCCATACCCAGACAAGACTGATATCAAGGATTAATCCTACTGATACTCAGGAGACCATTTAGGGTACCATAAATTCAACCTGGGTCAGTCAACTGCAAGACAAGCATCCTATCTATTGTGTTGTTTTGAGAGTCTTCTTCATTTGAAAGAGCATCTGTGCAAAGTCATCAAGAACTAATAACTAATTTTTAATGATCTGAAAGGAATATACCACAAAATTATAGATCAACTGTAGTTATTTTTCATAATTGACTTATTATGAATTGAATCCCTGATCATGGATTGCAAGAATAAGTATTATAAAAATATCTATCTTATTTAACTCATTATATAGACTCAATGCAATTTTCACCAAATCCTGCTAATATTTATAAAAATTACTTTTAGCAAACTCTAACAATATTTGTATGATTCACAAAACCTCACAGATAGCCAAAGCCATTTTGAGAAAAAATAAAAAGTTGAGAATTATTGCATTTCCTGACTTTAAACTAACCTGAAGTTATAATAATGAAAACAGCACGGTCTTCCTTTCTCTCCACTTCCCCGCTAGTTCTTAATGTTCTTGTTCTTTGTGATGTGTGTCAGTCTCTGTGGTGTGAGATGGTACCTCATTGTTGTTTTGATTTGCATCTCCCTGATAATTAGGGATGTGGAGCAATTTTTCATGTGCCTTTTAGTTATTTGTATTTCTTCTTTGAGAAACGGTGTTTATTTATTCTCCCCATTTTTTGATGGGGTTAGGTGATTTTTTTCTTGTTAAGTTCTCTCATTCACTGCTGGTGGGAATGCTGTCTAGTCCAGTCTTTATGGAAATCAATATGGAGAGTCCTCAAAAAACTGGAAATTGAGTTCCCATATGATCCAAAAGATGCAATACAAAATCCCTTCCTCACACCTACATTCATTGCAGCACATTTTACAATAGCCAGACTTTGGAAACAAACAAGATGCCCTTCAACAGATGAATGGTTAAAGAAACTGTTATACTTATACATGATGGAATATTATGTAACGGTCAGGAAAGATAAAGTCATAAAATTTTCCTATACATGGATGGACATGAAAACTATGTTGCTGAGTGAAATAAGTCAGAGGGAGAGAGAGATGCACAGAAGAGTCTCACTTATCTATGGGCTTTAAGGAAAATAAAAGACAGTATTGTAATAATGCCCAGAGATATGGGCCTGAAGGACCAGATCATGATATGAAGCTCACCTTGAGAAAGGGTAGGTGCAGTTAGAATACTAACAACTACCAAGGCAAAGTTAATGAGTGAGAATTAGAATGCCTGTCTCGAATACAGGCAGGGGGTGTGGGTGGAGGAAGATGGGGTGCATTGGTGGTGCGAATGTTGCACTGGTGAATGGGGGTTTTCTTTATGTGACTGAAATCCAACTACAGTCATGTTTGTAATCATAGTTTTTAAATAAAAATATTTAAAATAGAAAAATAACATAATGGGGTAATGAGGATAGACTTACAAAACAATGAATCAGAACTAAAATCCCAAGAAGGATGCAGGGGTGCAATAGTGGCTGTCAGACCAGAGTCACATAAGGACATTGGTGGAGGATCATGGACACTGTGATATGCAGTAAATTGGAGAATTAATACCGTAAACTTATGTAGTATTGTAGCATGTCATATAAACAATAATACAATATTAACACACAACTAAACCAGCATGTGTGACATAAATTTAATATTTATAATAGCAAATCCATTTCTTAAATATTTTTTTATTTTTACCAGAGTGGATTACAAATCTTTCACAGTAATATTTTAGGTATACAGTGAGATTGAATCAGGGGCATTCCCACCAACAATGTTGTCCTCCCTCCACCCCTGTTCCCAGCATGATTCCTATGCCCCCTTCTTTTGCCCCCCATACTGCTACAATAAGTGGTTTCCTCGGTGTCTAGTATGTTGTAGATTGGGTATTGATTCTGATGTAGTTGGCTTTGGATTTGGTGTTTGTCTGATCATTTTTTACTTCTACTCAATGTTTATACAACTGTTTGGTCTTGGTACCCTACATTATTTTTCCTACAATTTGTGAGGCAGAACAAGATGGTTCAAGTTGTAGTTCTGTTAGAAGGAAAGAAAACAAAAGAAAAAAAGTAAAAAGGGGGGGCAAAAATCAAACAAGCAAAAAAAATGGGAGGATTCTTTTAAACGACTATAAATATCTATTAAAGAGAAAGGGGAAAGAAAGAAAACCTTAAAAAGAATACAAAAGAAAAATCAATCAAACAAACAAAAAAAACCAGAAAGCATCATAGCAATAAAGACAACAACCAAATAATAACCATGGTCCCAAGATATAAAACAAAACAAAGCACAAAAACACAAACAAACAAAACCAAGACCACCAGAAAATTCATTTTTAAAAATATGTAGTTTATAAATACATTGACCTTAAAGATAACATATAGACATAATGTCAACTAATTTCTTTATTCCCCCTCCCAAATTCAGTGATCTGTGAAATCACTTATCTAGTATGTATGTATTCCTTTTCTCCCCATTCTCCATTTTACTCTTATAACACATATTTGTTGACTCCCCTATCTGTATACTTCTATAAGAATTGAATTGTAAGGGAGTGACTGTTCTATGTTTTAAAACAATCTTGAGAAAAAGCCAAACCTTCTCAGATGAAACCAGACCAAAGGCTAAAAACACAGATATGTTTAGAATGGGTATCGGCCCCACATTCACCCCTAGAAAATCCAGCAGCTTGTACCCACATCATCATCATCCTAGCAGAAAAATGGCCCAACTCTTCAATGAAGATCCAAAAGAAAATAATGGCTGCCAACTCTTCCCATGTAGTCTTGTCTGGGCAGATTCCTCTATGGCATTCTCAGAAACAATAGAGACAATTCTTTCTGATCAAATCAATAGAACAGTATCACACCCTAGCCTAGACCCATCTGGCAGGAAAAGCCCAGCTCCAAACTTAACCTTATACAACTGCCAAACATCCAAATTTGTTTCAGATCTATAAAGTCTGGACCACAGGACAGCAATTTTTCCCTGTCACAACTGAATTTGATTCTTTACAACCCAAATGGTTCTCTAAGAAAGCACCAGAACTGATTTCCAACTATAGAACCGGGAGTTAGGCCTAAGCATCTCTGATGTGTCTCCAAAACAAATCATAATAGGAAAGGCTATGTATCAGTTATAATTTTTGCAGTATGGACTGTCTGATGAACAATCCTGTGTTATCACTGATAATTTTTATTTTGTGTTTTAACTGGAACCAAAAATAAGCAAAGAATCATGGATGTAAACTCATACAATCATGAGTTGTTATGGTAAGTAGTATTTCCCAACTAGTACATTCTTACATTCTTACTAGTTAGTAAGGTCACTCATATGATATATTAGAGGAAAAGGGAAAAAGTCTCAAGTATAAAAACTCAATTAATTTTAACCATACAATAACAGGCTCTAAAATAATAACTGCATTTTACCCAGTAAGTTCATTAAACAGTTTCTCAAACTCATAACCATTCTTTTGCTTAGTCAGATGTTTTCTCAAAGGAGAGTTCATTCATTTTAACTGCTTTAAATACATGATGAATGAAGCAATTTACTTTTTTATTTACATTTACCACTGATAATATTTTATTTAAAATATTACAACAAAAGAGAACATTGTGAATTTAATCAGTGCTCAATTTCTAAAGCAATGCTTTTTCCTTTTCATTTATAATTTTAGAGTTATGTTGGTGAGTGATACACAATAAGATGTCCCTAGAAATTACTAAAATATTTTACTGTTACAAAATTAATATATGCCTAATATTTAACATAAACATAAGCACAAATGTATATTAGATTATTCTATTTTATATATTTTACTGAATAACTAAAATTGCACAACTTTAAATAAAGATAAGTAATACTTTATTGAAATAAAGCATAGCAATTATTTTCTTAAGTTTTTTTCCTAATTTGGTAGCAGAAAAATCTAAAATTATCATTTTATTTTAAATGAAAATAGGCATGCAATTTTGTCATTTGAACTTAATTTGCATCTTAGTTTTTTACTACTCATAACACTCAATCTCTAAGATACATTTTACAAATTTTTACACTAAAATTAAATTACTACCTAGCTAAGGAGAAATCCCAGGTATTGGAAACTATGTTTTTTTTTCATTTTTATATAGGTAATAGCTGATTTTGAGGTAAATAATAGATTACTAGTGGGTGTGCTAATTAGTGAGCAGTGCTCAAGGTATAAGTGGCTCAAGAATATTTGGTCCAGCAGTGTAGACCTGAAGGTTTAGTACTCAAGACTGGGAATATAGGACTGCTCAGCCTTGCTATTTACCTAGGCTTTTAGAAGAGTTACAATGCACTAGATGTGAAATCTGAGCTCCAGCACATGCAAAACCTATGTTTAAATCCTTTAAGCTAACTCCAAGGTTCTTTGGTGTTTAATTTCTTAATTACAATATATTTAAAATTATTTTCTAGGATTTTATCATTAGATAATCTTATCTATTGTGATGAAAGTCACTTCACAGGTAATATTCTTGTGATTATTTACTTTCCTTTACTACATGGGCTCAACACTTCAGTAAATCTCAGATAGCTAGGAAGTAGGCAGCAATTTTATTTTATTTCTGTTTTTAATGGTGATGCTCGTAACATCTTAATATAACATACTCTAGAAACTTCTGGCAGCCAGTTATGAAATCAAGAAAATTTTCTTGCTATTTATTTAATAAATCATTTAGTTATTTTGAGTATTTGGGCCATATCTAGAGGTACTCTAGGTTTGCTTCTGGGTTTCTTCTCAGGGATTTTTTTAAAGAGTGTTGCTGAAGTGGGGGGGCCATGTGGTGCCAGAAATAAAACTGGGTTGACCTCATACAAGCCAAATTATTTAACTCTGATACTATCTCTTGGGCCCCTTTATAAAGTATTTTTAATAGGGAATATGTTGAGTTTAATTAACTTTTTTAGCAAGATGTACTGAAATAATCATAATTGTTTTTAATATGCATATGTTAATAATTAATATATTTTATTAAACTAAGATTATCCTATGGTAATTGTCATAATGTTTGCTTCTTTTAATAATATTTATATAAAACCGTATACCCTAATAATTATATATGCTTCTATAAAACTAACCTTTCTGGAGTATTTTCTTTGTCTAGATTTTGAATTAACATTGCTATTTCGTAAAAATTGTTAAAGAAATTCCCAACTCTATCACCTTAAATAAGTATTAAAAATATTATTTAATGAGCATATTTCCCTAAAACTTTTACACTCAATGCTCAGGTTTTATTGTTTGGCATATACGAGCAACTTTGGAGACCAGCATGTGTCTTGGATAAATTTATAAAGCATATTTTGTTTGCCTTTTTTGTTTGTTTTGTTGTGCCAGAGGGAATAAGATGCATGCATGTCAAAGCCCTGATTTCTGAGTTCCTTTACAAACTGAGGTGGGTTAAATTTTCAATTTCCATTGCTTCCATGCTTGTTTTGATCTACTGAAAATATATAACAATAAAACTTTAATTTGTAAAATGTTGATTTTGATTTCAAATCAGTATATCCTAAAATACCTATATACATCTCTGAGAGTTGATTGTAATTAAAGTTTTATCATAGAATATCTTTCCTTTTATGACTATTCTAGTCATTTAACATGTTATCATGAATAGTATTTCTAAATGTGGTTTGGCTTTGGATTAGTACTATTGTTGATTAGGGAATGATTTTGTATTTAAGAATTCAGTTTATTTATATGTGCAAATGAATTCACTTTAGATGATCTATTCCAAGGCTTATGACAACCCTGATAAGGAGGTTGCTGGGTAAATGCACCATAATTTTATCTTTGATCTTACGGAATTTATTTAGAACAATCTGAACAGTGAGAGTTGAATGACTTAACATAATTGTAGTTGTCACCAAATCACTCTGCTCACCATGCCAGTTGTCATTTTTCTTTATCAATCACTTCCCTGTTAGTGATTGACTCTATAACTATTGCCCTTTCTTATATTTTCTTCTATCTTCAACTTTCACATAATTTTCATTGTTCTCTGAGTATTTTAAGTTTTCTATCATTAATAAGCAAGAGATGCTACCTCCTTAATGAGCTTTTTATAAATGTGGAACAGCTACCAACAACGTCTCTATTACTAACACATACAAATGTTGCTCTTCAAATAAATGTGAGCAAAAAACATTACCATATTTGATGATCTCATTTATGGTCCCTTGAATATCTTACTGGATATCTCTTGAGTCATGAATAATCCACAAGCACAACAGGGTATGGCCAACTCCTCTCCTATCTAAAGAAAGTTATGCAGCAAATGTATCTTTCCTATTCTCTATTTAATCACATTAACAAATAGTTACAGGAGATCATGGTTCCAAAAAATAGGAATCATTTCAAAAATATTTGAAAGAAACAACTGAATTTTCTTATGGGCAATGCCAGTAATCAAAGCAAAACACGAGTGGCTGGTGATACACAATGATTACAGTCTTTTACTTGAAAGCAGCTGACCTGGGTTCAATCTTTATGATTTCAGCAGTGATCCCTTCCCATAGCCCTTGCCTACAGGCATGACGGCTGAATACCGGCAGGATTGCTGTGGTTCTGACCCAGCCTCCCCGCTGAAAATGAACGGTGTGGTCCTGGCAGACACTTCTGAGAAAAAACGAGTTGTAGCAAGGATAGCACTTGGCAGGATAGCAACAATAAATTTAATAAGCCTTAATGTATGATGAGAATTAACAATGCGAGTACATAAAACCAAAAAACTGTGTGCCTTTGTCTCTTGCATCATAACAAGAAATGTTTGAACGCAACTTACTCTGAGCTGTTGGAATAATATACAATATTATTTTTTCTCAAGCTGGTAGAATCTACAATAATATTTTTCCAAGCTGGTAGAATAAATAATAATGTTTTTTAGTCAGTTATTTAGTATTGTGTAGGCTACAAAAGTTTTTGGTCTTTTAACTGCATCTGCCTTCTTTTTAAAATAGCTCTTTAGTATAATATTAAATATTATATATTTAATATATATTTATATATATAAATATATATTTTTGTCGTTGATTAGCAAGAATCATATATAAGAGGAAAAAATAAGTATTTTTCTAACTTCTGTTGACTAGCAAGAATCACATTCAAGGCTGAACTCTGCTGGAACTCAGATGCCAGCACCTATCTCTGACTGTCTCCTGTGCTGTGCTGCATTCTTGGCCTGATTTCATCTTGTGTGTGGCTTCATCTGCCCAGGGTTAGCTTCCCTTGAGGTGAGTTATTATGCTCAGAGAGGGAGGAGCCAGAGGCTGCTCAGCTTTGCTACACTGCCGCGCATATCATTTAGCCAATGAATACAACCACAACATGTAGAAAAACCCACAATACAAGTGTGACAATGAGAAAACAATGCAGGCTAGCGCCAGACATAGAGAATGAAGACAGCAACTCAGATGACCAGAACATGGCCAATCAACTAGTCAGTCTCTCAGATGAGGAGTTTAGAGTCAAAATGTGGAAGATGTTCAAAGAATTCAAAGGAACTATAGAAGAAAATACTAATAAGAATCAAGAGAATATGAGGGAGATGCAAATCAAAACAACGATGAGATACCACCTCACACCACAGAGAATGGCACACATCACAAAGAATGAGAATAAACAGTGTTGGCGGGGATGTGGGGAGAAAGGAACTCTTATCCACTGCTGGTGGGAATGCCGTCTAGTTCAACCTTTATGGAAAGCGATATGGAGATTCCTCCAAAAACTGGAAATCGAGCTCCCATACGATCCAGCTATACCACTCCTAGGAATATACCCTAGGAACACAAAAATACAATACAAAAACCCCTTCCTTACACCTATATTCATTGCAGCACTATTTACCATAGCAAGACTCTGGAAACAACCAAGATGCCCTTCAACAGACGAATGGCTAAAGAAACTGTGGTACATATACACAATGGAATATTATGCAGCTGTCAGGAGAGATGAAGTCATGAAATTTTCCTATACATGGATGTACACGGAATCTATTATGCTGAGTGAAATAAGTCAGAGAGAGAGAGAAAAACGCAGAATGGTCTCACACATTTATGGGTTTTAAGAAAAATGAAAGACATTCTTGCAATAATAACTTTCAGACACAAAAGAGAAAAGAGCTGGAAGTTCCAGCTCACCTCAGGAAGCTCATCACAAAGAGTGATGAGTTTAGTTGGATAAATAACTACATTTTGAACTGTCCTAATAATGAGAATGTATGAGGGAAATTGAGAACCTGTTTAGAGTACAGGCGGGGGTCGGGTGGGGAGGAGGGAGACTTGGGACATTGGTGATGGGAATGTTGCACTGGTGATGGGTGGTGTTAAGAAAAAAAGAAAAAGAAAAAAAAAGTAAATAGAAGATCATGCCATTCTTACTAATTTTCTTATACATTAGACACTCTTATCTCACAATCTAATTTAAATAAAATCTGAATATTAATGTTTAAAAAAAAAGAATCAAGAGAATATGAAGATAGAATTGAAAAAACTCCAAACTGAAATTTCAGGTCAAATAACAGGTCTGAAAAACTCACTAGATGAATTGAAGAAAAATATGGATGAGTTTTCCTACGGGTTAACAGCAGCTGAGGATAGAATTAGTACACAGGAAGATGAGATGAATAACAACTCCATACAGTAAAAAAGACTGGAAAAAAGCCCTAAAGCAAATGATCAAACAATGGAAAAATTACTCAAAGAATGGGAACAGATGAAAATAGAAGTCTATGATAAGCTCAACAGAAACAACTTAAGAATCATTGGAGTCCCAGAGAAAATCTCCAGGAAGAATCAACGGTCAAGAACATCATTAAGAGAAACTACCAGAGCAAAAGAATACATGCAAACAAATCCTGCATGACCAAAGAATACCAACCTAAAGAGACCCCAGAAAAAACACCCCGAGACACATCTTAGTCACAATGATGATCCCACAGATAGAGACAGAATTCTGAAAGCAGCAAGATCGAAAAGAGAAATTACATTCAAGGGAACATCGTTGAGTTTTACTGCAGACCTGTCACCTGTAACACTCAAGGCCTGAAAGCAGTGGTGGAACATAGTGACAAAACTCACTTAGCCTAGAACTGCACACAGCAAAACTCACTTTCAGGTTTGAAGGAACAATACATGTTTCACAGACCAACAACAGCTCAGAAACTTCACAGACTCAAAACCAGTCTTAAAAGAAAAACTGAAAGATCTACTTTAAGAAAAGACTGACCAACAGTCACACCAAACTTTGATATAAAGATGGCACTAACTCCCAGGACAATTCTTTCTCTAAATGTCAATGAATTAAATGCACCAGTTAAGAGACACAGAGTGGCTAAATGGATCAAAAAACTCAACCCAACCTTCTGCTGCCTACAAGAAATGCACATGAATAGTTAAAACAAACATAGACTCAAAATAAAAGACTGGAGGAAAATAATCAAAGCAAACAACACTCATAAAAAAGCTGGAGTGGCCACACTAATATCAGATGATGCAAATTTTATACTCAGGAAAGTTGTAAGGGACAAAGATGGACATTTTGTATTAATCAAGGGATGTGTACAGCAGGAAGAAATCACTCTCCTAAACTATAAGCACCAAATGAGGGGCCAGCAAAATGTTTAATACAATTGATGACAAATCTGAAAAATAATATCAATAACAACACAATAATTGTGGGAGACCTCAACACGGCATTGTCAACACTTGATAGGTCAACCAGACTAAAACCCAACAAGAATATACTAGACCTGAAAAGAGAAATGGAAGAAAGAAGCCTAGTAGATATATACAGGACACTCCAACCTCAGAAAACTGGATACACATTCTTCTCTAATGTACATGGGACATTCTCCAGGATAGACTACATGCTAGCATATAAAACATACCTCCATAATATCAAGAGGATAGAAATATTGCAGGCAACCTTCGCTGACCGCAGGGCCCTGAAATTCTATGCAAACTACAAAGGGACACAGAAGAAAAACTTTAATACCTGGAAGTTAAACAGCCTCATACTGAATAACCAGTGGGTCCAAGATGAAATCAAAGAGGAAATCAAAACCTTCCTAAAAACAAATGACAATGGAGACACAAACTATCAGAACTATGGCAAGGGTCTCAAACTCAATTTACCTGGGGGCCTCAGAAGGCAAAGTCGGGGTGAGGCAGGGCCACATAAGGGATTTTGCTTACTGAATATTCTCAATAAAAATCGCATTAGTAAGAAAAAAATTACATTACACATTTGCATACCCTGAAAGGAACTGTTCAGGGTATTCCAATGTTTAACGTGATTTTTTTTCTTACTAATGTGAATTTTATTGCGATTATTCAGTAAGTGAATAATAAGAAATACTGCGATACTTGAAGGCCAGACATGGGCCACAAAATCTTGTATGGAGAGCTGCAAACAGCCCGAGGGCCGTGAGTTTGAGACCCCTGACATATGGGACACAGGAAAATTAGTACTGAGAAGAAAATTTATAGCTTTGCTAGCACACATCAGGAAAGAAGAAGGGGCATAGCTGAACAGCTTAATAATGTGGCTCATAGAATTAGAAAGTGCTCAACAAAAGGACCCAAAAATAGGGAGACAGAAAAAAATAACAAAGCTGAGAGCAGAAATCAATGAAGTGGAATCCCAAAAAACAATCCAAAAGATCAACAAAAGCAGAAGTTGATTCTTAGAAAAAATAAACAAGATTGATAGACCACTGGCAAAGCTAACAAAGAGAGAGAGAGAGAGAGAGAGAGAGAGAGAAGAGAAGAGAGACTTGATAGGTTGTATTAGGAATGAAAAAGGAGAAATTACAACTGACATGGCAGAGATTCAAAGGGTAATCAGAAACTACATTGAGAAACTCTATGCCACTAAAAATGAGAAACTGGAAAAAATGAATATATTCTTGGACTCTTATAATTCCACGGTTGAATGAAGAGGATGTAGCATATCTAAACACCCCCATCACTATTGAGGAAATTAAGACAGTAATCAAATGTCTACCCAAAAACAAAAGCCCAAGTCCAGATGAATTCACTAATGAATTATTTCAAACCTTTCAAGAAGAACTACTATCAATCCTGGGAAGACTCATGAAATAAAAAAAAAAACAGAAACACTTCCAAATAGCTTTTATGAAGCCAACATCACCTTGATACCTAAACCAGACAGAGATGCTACCAAAAAAAAATTACAGACCAATATCGCTGATAAATCCTGGCAAATATGATTCAATGCCTTATTAAGAAGATCATCAACTACAATCAAGTAGGTTTCATCCCAGGAATGCAAGGATGGTTTAACATCCATAAATATATTACATAATACACAACATCAACAACAAGAAAAATAAAAATCACATGATCATATCAACAGATGCAGAGAAAGCATTTGACAAGGTCCAACACCCATTCTTGATCAAAACTCTCAGCAAGATGGGAATGGAAGGAACCTTTCTCAATTTAGCTAAGGCCATCTACCACAAGCCAGAGGCAAATATTGTCCTCAATGGAGAAAAACTAAAAGCCTTCCATCTCAATTATGGCACAAGACAAAGCTGTCCTCTCTCACCACTCCTGTTCAACAAAGCACTGGAAGTACTTGCTATAGCGATTAGGCATGAAAAAGATATCAAGGGAATCCAGATAGAAAAGGAAGAAGTCAAGCAGATGACATGATACTCTACTTAGAAAACCCTAAAGACTCTACCAAAAAGCTTCTAGAAATAATAAACTCATATAGCATGTGGCAGGGTACAATATTAACATACAAATATCAATGGCTTTTCTATACACAAATAATAATAGGGAAGAAATGGACATTAAGAAAACAACCCCATTTACAATAGTGCCACACAAACTCAAATATCGTAGAATCAACTTGACTAAAAATGTGAAGGACCTATACAAAGAAAACTATAAAATTCTGCTCCAAGAAATAAGAAAGGACACGTGGAAATGGAAACACATACCCTACTCATGGATTGGCAGGATTAACATCATCAAAATGGCAATAATCCCCAAAGCATTGTACAGATTTAATGAAATCCCTCTAAAGAACCCATGACATTCTTCAAAGAAGTGGATCAGGCGCTTTTGAAATTCTTTTGGAACAATAAACACCCTAGAATAGCTAAAGCAATTATTGGGAAAAAGTATATAGGAGAAATTACTTTCCCCTACTTTAAACTGTACTACAAAGTGATAGTTATCAAAACAGCATGGTTTTGGAATAAAGACAGGCCCTCAGATCAGTGAAATAGGCTTGCATACTCAGAGAATTTCCCAGATATACAATCACCTAATTTTTGATAAAGGAGCAAGAAATCCTAAATGGAGCAAAGAAAGCCATTTCAACAAGTGGTTTTGGCACAACTGGCTAGCCACTTGCAAAAAATTGATCTTAGACCCCCAGTTAACATCATTTACAAAGATAAAATCCAAATGGATTGAAGACCTTGATATTAGATCTGATACAATAAGGTATACAGAACAACACGTAAGTAAAACGCTCCATTACATTGAGACTAAAGCTATTTTTAAGGAGGAAACTGCACTTTCCAAACAAGTAGAGCAGAGATAAACAGATGGGAATATATTAAGTTGAGAAGCTTTTGCACCTCAAAGGATATAGCTCCCAGGATACAAGATCACCACACTGAGTGGGAGAAAATATTCACCCAATACCCATCAGGGTACCCATCAGGGGCAAATCTCCAAAATATACAAAGCACTGACAGAACTTTACAAGAAAAAAATATCTAATCCCATCAAAAATTGGGGAGAAGAAATGAACAGACACTTTGAAAAAGAAGAAATACAAATGACCAAAAGACACATGAAAAAATGCTCCACATCACTAATCATCAGGGAGATGCAAATAAAAACATCTATGATGTACCACCTCACACCCAGAGATTGGCACACATCACAAAGAATGAGATCAAACAATGTTGGTGGGGATGTGGAGAGAAAGGAACTCTTATCCACTGCTGGTGGGAATGCCATCTAGTTCAACCTTTATGGAAAGCGATATGGAGATTCCTCCAAAAACTGGAAATCGAGCTCCCATATGATCCAGCTATACCACTCCTAGGAATATACCCTAGAAACACAAAAATACAATAAAAAAAATCTCTTCCTTACACCTATATTCATTGCACACTATTTACAATAGCAAGACTCTGGAAACAACCAAGATACCCTTCAACAGATGAATGGCTAAAGAAACTGTGGTACATATACATAATGAAATAATATGCAGCCGTCATAAGAGATGAAATAATGAAATTTTCCTATACATGGATGTACATGGAATCTACTATGCTGAGTGAAATAAGTCAGAGAGAGAGAATAAGACTCAGAATGATCTAACTCATTTATGGGTTTTAAGAAAAATGAAAGACATTCTTGCAATAATAATTTTCAGACACAAAAGTAGAGGAGGACTGGAAGTTACAGCCCACCTCAAGAAGCTCACCACAAACAGGGATGAGTTTAGTTAGAAAAATAACATTGTGAACTATTCTAACAATGAGAATGTATGAGGGAAATAGAAAGCCTGTCTAGAGTACAGGTGGGGATAGGGTCGGGAGGAGAGAGATTTGGGACATTAGAGATGGGAATGTTGCACTAGTGATGGGTGGTGTTCTTTACATTGCTGAAACCTAAACACAATCATTATGTAATCAAATTGTTTAAATAAAAAATATATTTAAAAAAAAGAATCACATCCAAGAGAAAACATTAAATATTTTTATTTCCATTTATGTAAATGAAACGGATGACAAATAATTTACAATATTCATATATTGTTTAGATGACTGTCTAATGATTGTTCTGACATGTAATGTTTATTCTATAGCAAAAAAGACATGTCACACTTGATATACATAATTTTCTACTATTAATAATTTTTTGTTTAATTATGAAGCAGAACTCCCAATAAATCAGACTCAGTTGCAACTACTCTTGGGTGTGTCTGGACTGAATATGCACTCTTCACTGACTCCTTACTCCTATCCTCCTATCAAATAACCCTGAAACCTCTTTCAGTGCTGCCAGACTCAGCTGGCCTACAACAATTCCTGAGCATAGAGTCAAAAATAAGCCCTGAGCACTGCTCAGCGAAAGCCTCCAACTAATAAAAATATATATTAAAAAATCAGCATTGTACTGCTACAAAACCAAGAAATGAATTCCAGTGAAATAAAATCACTAAAAATCAATTTATATCATGTTAAAGCTGTTTCTGTAAGTGATATAATTTTAGTTTTTATAAAAATTATATATTATATGTGACATATATTGTATGTTTTTATAATAGTATAAGTATATAAAATTATATACTTTTAATAAAAATATATTTTATAAAATATGAACTTATAATTTTATATAACTTTATAAAACCCATTTCTATGGATTCTCATTTTAATGTATTATTTTTTAATTTTATAAATTTATTTAATCTCCCTTAAAGCTTTTTTCATGAGGCTTTTCTTCTTTAAATATTTTAAGTAATTTCCTTTCTAATAACCTTTGAACATCATATGTTACACAAATATTATAACAGATTTTCAGTGCCTGTTGACCAGGTATATAAGATATGTAAGAAATTTACTTTGTCTAAGATGGTTGCTACATTCTACATTTGAGTAAGATTTTATGTGAATACTGATATTAACGTATATGACCAGAACATGATTCAATCCCTTAACCCACCATGCATACGATTAACACATATTATCATTTATGGAAGCTTACAATACCTTTCTAAATTCTTTGTAAAATCATGATAGTATCCTTTACAAAGAACCTCAAATAAACTTCACAAAATTATGTATACCATACATTATGATATCTGGAGTTACATATTTATATTTTCCTTAAAAATTAGAAAAATGTTGAAATTTATAAACAAAAATGTTATAAAATATATTGTGTGAGAAATACTGCAGAGGTATACAACTTCAAATGCACAAATTTAGAACTAAATTTATAGATGGAATGGTGGCTTTAAGTAAAATAAAAAGATTAACACATTAAAGGTAAGCCATTAGAGTTTTCTCAGATATTTTGAAAATATTAAACCTACAGATAAATTGAAGTAATAAGATTTCTAATTATGTATAGTTTAGAGAATAATTATGAGGCAGCTATGGAATTATACAAATGAATATATGATTTCATCTTCAAAATAAATAGAAAAGTTATTACTAATAGCAGTGTTCTATCAGTCATCATACTTCAGAAATGATATTTTTGTTTATTTGTTTGCTTTTTGGTCCACCCCTGTTGATACTAGGGATCATTCTTGGTTATGTTTGAGGAACTACTTGTGTTGCTCAAGTCTCTAGTAAACTGTGTGTAAGGCAAGTAGCCTTTCCACTATACTAATTCTTTAGCCCAATAATTGTACCTTTTATAATTAAATTAAATTAAAATGTCATAAATTAAATCATCTTTAGACTTCTATTAAAATGTTAGCTGCCAATCATAGATGGCATATTTCATTGTGCTATCCCATTCTTAAAATAACGATAAAAATGAATAAAAAAAGACAGATATATTTGAGCTAGAGAGAGATGATACAGAAGTTAAAGTGTTTAAGTTATCTATGGTCAATCTCAGCACTGTCAAGTATAACTAAAAAAGAACAAACAAAAAAGATGTTTCTGCATAAATGGTAACTCAACTCCTTTTTTAATTTTTCGCTTCCACTATTTTATTTTAGTAAAAAGTGAAAGATTTATGTGATCTGAAGAGAAACCAGAGTATTCCACTACTTTATTTTATTAAGCCAAATATAATTCCGATGGTATTGTACTAAATTCCAAATAAATAATATGGGGGTTAGTCATCTACTTACCTTGCAAAATGTCTATGTTATATTCAATCCCACAATTATCCCTGAACACAAACCCAAGAGTAAGTCCTGAATACAACCAGGTGTGTCCCTCAAGCAAAAACAAAAAAACAAAAAAAGTTAAAATATGTGAGTAATTTAAAATGACATTAGTATTTAAATTTGTGTAAATAGAAACAATATTGATAGTTTTTTGTTTAGTTTTCAATAATAATTCTGCAAAGTATAAGTACTATTACTTGTACCCCATTCTAATAAAGTCAAAAACTTTCTTTGAATTCTATGCTCTATTCTTCACTTACAAAGGAGATAATCTATAAAATTATTGACTACATAGAATATGTTTAAGTCTTGCTATATTTTTAAAAAGCACACATTTTCCAAAGCTCATAGAAATAGGGAACATATCATTATAAATGTTCAATTTCTATTTATTTTTGAGGGTCTATATGAGGAAGTGTTCAGTGCTTCTCCCATCTCTGTGTTAAGTGGTAACCTTTAGCAGTGCTCAGTAACCACTCAGTGCTAGGCTTCAAAGACCTTCCCATATTATGCTGATCTATACTGCCAACCATAAACTTGCAATTTTTTAAAGTACCAATATTCTATAATCAGGTTTACTAATCCTTATGAAATGGATTATATCAATTTTAATTGGAATAGTTTAAGTCCCCAAACAAAGTATCCTTAAATATTTCCAAATGTTTATCTGATATGAGTTTTAAGTGGTATATTTAATATATACCATATAGTATGTGTACATGATAATCATTTGACATGTTTAAATATTGCTGAGCAATAAGAAGATGGTGCCATTGGATTTCTAGACTATAATATTTGCTCTAAAGATCTAATGATTAAAATTTCTTGATATTAAATAAAATACAGACTCATTTCAATGAAATAGAATAGAGACAGCAGAGATAAACTTCAATTTGTATGGACGTTAGCTTGACAAAGTAATCGTATGTATTAAAAAGTACTAAGAGATTTTCTTGAACAAATATTTCTGGGAAAATTTCTGAGAAAAATGACCTCAATATTCACCACACACAAATGTCAATTCAAAATGAATTAAAGACCTCAATATTTTTTGTTTTATATTTTTATATCTTATCTATTTTTAACTTTAATGTATACAAATATTAATTTGTTTATTGATGCATTTCTGTTCCAACCAAATCTTATATCAAAGTTCAAGATGACACACTAATTCTTATGTACAAAAAATACTTTCTTCTCGTTATATGAAAAAAAATTTTTATGGAATAGAGTATTTTATTGTTTGTTTTTGATTTTTGGGCCATACCTGGTGATATCTTGAGATTACTCCTGATTCTGCTATCATGGATAACTCCTGCAGAGCTATCAGGGTCCTGAGCATTGTGTGCTGAGCATCACCAGGGCATAGGTAAGTGCCTTATCTTCTGTACTAATTCCTTGACTTTGGAATACTGTATAGTATTTTTAAATGAAGTTTATGTTGTGTGGTGTTTTTAGTATGTCATTCCAATATCTTCTGGTCTTTAGAGATTTTACTGAAAAGACTAATGATAGTCTAGTAAAAAAAATTAAAATACTACCTTTCCCACTACTTTTAATATTCTTATTCTGTCTTAATATAATTTTTGCAGGTTTATGTGTAATTAATTAAACTAAGTATTCTGTCCCCTTTTCTATTTCTATGTCTTATTCTATTTCCAGGTAGAACCAATTAGCTCATAAAATTTGTTTATGCCTTTTTCTTATTATGTATGTGCTGGGACACATTAGTTGATGCTTGGGGCTTGCAATGTGCAGGATCAAAGCAATTGTACTATCTTAGCAGTTACGTTTATATATAACTTCCTTCTCCTTTGCTACCTGAATTAGTTATAGGTTGGTACATCTAAATTTGTTGTCTCATTCTTTCATTTTGTTATTCTGTGCCATAGATTTCCATAGAATCACTTATCTTGTTTATTGAGTCCCATATATTAAATATAACATATAACCTTAGTTTCTACTGTATATTCAATGATTTTATTCCAAGACACTCTGAAATGCATTTTTTTCATGTGCTTCCAGGAAGGTTATTATTCTCCACATGATATTATCTTGTATATTATCATATGCTTATTTGAAATTTTAATTATCACTTTTTGAGTTACCCCTGACTTTTATTTAATATATGGCTATTTAATAAAAGTTTATATATATTTATATATGTCTTATCTTTTTATATCCCATCAGACAATGCTGTTACATAGCTATTTTAGCCTTTTGCTTTGTTGGTATTATTTTAAACAAGTAGGATGGTGGAGTAGCTGCTCTTATGCCGTTAGTATAGGTGACAGTTCTGGAAGTGAGTACCAATTTCTATTGAAGTGTGAGCCTTAATTTGCATGCAGTTAATTTTGGATTTTTAGATGTGGAACTTGAAAGCATAATCTGTCCAATGTTGCCTATTTAAATAACAAGAGGAGGGATGCAATTTAGAGAGCCTTCTTTGTTGCCCTCCTTGTTTGAATGGAATATCTCAGAAAATGCTTTAGAATTCACCTGGATACTAGTTTCCACTGCACACCTATTTTTTTATTCTGCAGGGAGTTCAATTGGTCTGATGGCCTTGCATTTCATATTCTTGTAATTATAGTATCTGTGGTTTATCTACCCATTATGTTCATTCACAAAGATATTTATATCTCTTCAATATCTTTCCTACTACAATGTGCATTGGCATTTTGAAATGCACACTAGCCTCATTGCTGTACTGTGGGATTCACATGGTGATATTATCTTCTTGAGTAATTGTTTATTTCTTCTCTGTGGTCAAAACAAGAAACATTCCTTAGAAAAGTAGACAAATTTGTAAAATCAAGACATTAAAATGTGTGTTAATATATCTTTAATATTTGCTGAAAGTATTGACTCATGGGTTGTCCTTTATTAGTGAACTAAATAAAATTGACATATCAAAATTGCTCTTATTTATCTGGGGACATTTTGAAGATGTAGAATAATTCCTATATATATGCATAGTAATCTCATAAATAGAAGTTATTTCCATAAATTAGGTTGAGTTATTTATGCATTGTGTTAGCCATATAACTTTATGTTTGTCTACTTAGAAGAATGTGTATACTACAGATTAAAACTATTGGGTATTATCCACCTTAAATTCAATGTGGTATACATCATTTCAGTTTATATCATTTTGGTCAAAACTAATACTATGACTAAGTCCATATGTAGAGCCTGGGAAATTGTTCCATTTAGTGGCTAAGAATGACTAAGTAAAAGTAAGCTAATTAATAATGCAAAATTTAACGATTTTTTAGTCTTGATTTTCAAAGCTATTGATGCAAATGATTCAGCAATAAAGGTAATATTTCATGGCTCATTTCAATGTAGAAAATATGACTTACATGCTTTCACTATTTTTCCCTTACTTTATTTTTTGTATTGTGTCTAGAGGCAGTTTTTATCAATTTGTCTGAAAATTACTATTAGCTAAATATCATTTAGTCAATTTAGAAATAATAGAAAGTGGGTAAAAGTATTGGTTATTATACAATTGAATATATATATATGCAGAATAAAAACTTTCCTAATGATGAGTTTTAATTAACTATAACATGTGTTTACCCCTACTGTAAGATAATATTCACTTTTAATCCTATAATAAAAAACAAATGGTTACCCTTACTTTAAATAATATTTACTCTCAATCCTATAATAAAAGAAAAATCCCAATAATTTTCTCATCTTATATCTGAAAAGTAAAAAAAAGTAAGAATAACATTACACACTCTTAGGTTCTTTACATTTCTTACAAATACCTTGTCATTTTAATAATTTAGGAGTAAGTCATATACCTCTTACATACTAAGAAATTGTATTAATTTTATTTTTATAATTTACTTCTGACCTACAGTTGTCTGTGGGGAAGATTTACATCTGGGTCTTCTCTAGGTATCACTCATGATGATTCTCAGGTCTAAGCCAAGTTAGTTCATGCAATGCAAGCACTCTACAAACACTCTAAAGTCCCTGACACAGTAAATTTGAAATTGAGAATCACTTATTTTATTAATATTTCCCAAAATACATAAGGCAAAAAAATTAAAAATAATAACCATGCCAAGAAGACATTAAAATTATTCAAATAATTGCTAAATTATGAACATGTCCTTGTAGTGGTAATTAACATATTTTGTCAAACATAAAACAAAAAATTAGCATGACATATCTTCAAGAAGAATAATATCCAAAAGCTGTTAAATCTATTTCTAGAACCCAGTCTAAGTAATTAGCCATTGGAAAACACACTCACACACTAACATTTATACACATCCAAACACTACTGCACAAGTGCAGAAAATATACATTCAAAAGTAAACTGTGCCACAAAAGGGTGAAGGCATATTTAAATACTTATACTACTACTAATAATAAGTGAAAATAGCATGTGGTAGTAGAGTCTAAAAGGTGTTAACAGTTTTATATGCAGCATCTGTAGCATGAAAAACACAATTATTTACAATAAATGGTCTGCTTACATACAAGGATCACATAAGTAAATTTCTACACTATACTGCAAATGTCATGCAAGAATTACTGTCTGATTGATATGCAGAATGTTTGCCAGGATGGTGACAGCCAAAGTAAGTTCAAAGTCATAGGAAATGTTGTCATCAGCCTCGTGTAAAAATGTACAATTACTTGCTATTCTCTTTGTTTTTAAGGTGACTACGATTCACTTTTCCCTAGGCTACTTGCTCACTGTAGCTTATTATCATTACAAAGTATTAAAATAGATTAAGCTTTCCATATTGTGTTCCTTTTGGGAAGGGCATGTTTTAGACAGCTCACTGACGAGGTTTCTGGAAAAAAAAATATTCCTCCACTAAAAATTACCAAGCAGATTGTTTTTGAAAATAAAAATTTCTAAATTGCATGCTTGCAAATTTTCCTTTTCTGATAATTCTATTTAATAGAAGGAGACCAGAGAGAAGTGAGCAATATTTAATTAATATCTTCTAATGCTCAACTAATGTCAAGCATGATTCCAATTTATAACAACTGTATTTTTTTACATTGAAAAATTCAATTACATTTACTGACAGACTTTGAAAAGACACATTATTTATATTGCCAAACTTTGCAGCTTACAGTATATTTATTAACATTCTTTCCACCGAATAAAGCATATATACAATACAGATCACAGCATTCTTCATTTTTTAATCTCTCAAAGTGATACGTATATCTACTGGAACAGCAAGGGGCTGCTTCAGCCTAAAAGAGTCAAAAGAGCAGAGAGGCATTTATTAATATCCCTTTTAATTCTCCAGACAAAACAAGGTAACCTTGACATTTCAATACATTCCCTCCTACTTCCTTTTCCCCAATTCGTTTCTCTGCTATATTCTCTTAATCCCTCCCTTTCTATCCTAGTTTCATAAGCATATAAGGGAAACTACAGGGTCCTCCATGCACACATCAACGATTTTAAGCTGCAAAGAGGTTCAATTGCCACATCGGTGACTCAGTTGCTAGCACAACTCATTTGTAGAGAAAGCTTGAGGATATGACAATGATATAGACATCTGTTGGTAGAGAGGAAGCAAAAATAAGGGAGGGGAGTAGTCACAGCTGGTGCATTTGTCCTGCTAGCCACTAGACCACCACAGTATCCCTGTCCTCCAGTTTCCTTCCCCTTCTCTCTGCCTGTTCCCTGCTGTCAGCTGCCAAAAGATATCTGTTCTCACCCTTTGCAGAATGAAAAGGTGCTAATGCATGACTTCAGAATATGTCAGAATATACAGTACTTACAAGTGTTGGGAGATGCAGCCAACCTGACCATGGGGAAATGAAATGAGTAACTAAAGACTGATTTTCTTGAAAAGGAAAAGGGAAAAAACAGGGAAGACTATTCCTTATCTTTAACTGTGTGTTGTACATGTGTTTGTGAAGGGAGAGGGGTGATGATTTAGATTGGGACTTTTGAGCCTCCAGCCATCTCTATTTTTTTCTCTCCTCACAGTAGATATCCAGTATCTTTTAAAATCCAGAATATCCTAAGGACAAATTCAATTTGGGTTTCTATTTCTACAATAAGATCTTGTAAATATGCCCATTATAAATTATATTTAAAAATACAGAATTAACTGCAGAAAATATTTGAAGTATACTGACTTTAAAAGGAAAATGGGAGGAGGAAGATATAGCATTAAAATGAGAATTATATATATATATATATTTCATTTTTGCTCAACATAGACATCATCAGATGACTTTTTGTTATGGATTAAATAAATAATTATATTTGTTACATATATACTTAACTCTATTCACTAGCATATAGATTCAATTCACTTACATATAACATTATTATTAACTAAAAAATCTTGATGACACCACTTTATATACATGGGCCGACATACATATTTCCAGACCAATATTTTTCAAGTTTGACAGGAGAAATTAGATTGGAAGCTTCTAAAATAATTTAAAATTCCAATTCAATGATATAAACCTGTTTTGTTTTGTTTTGTTTTGTTTTTTGGGCCACACCTGGTGACGCTCAGGGTTTACTCCTGGCTATGCACTCAGAAATCACTCCTGGCTTGGGGGACCATATGTGACGCCTGGGGATCGAACAGTCTGTCCTAGGCTAGTGCAGGCAAGGCAGGTGCCTTACCGCTGTGCCACCACCCCAGCCCTTACCTTAACTTCATTTAATCAGAAGTAATCTGTTGTGGAGTTTTGTGATTACTGTACTGTGACAGAACAACAGAAAAATAGAAAGAATCTAGAAATTAAGGGTATTTGGGTGGGGGTTTCGGTCACACCCAGTGATGCTCAGGGCTTATTTCTGGCTATATGCTCAGAAATTGCTCCTGGCTTGGGGGACCAGATGGGATGGCGGGGGATAGAACGAGGTCCATCCTAGGCCAGCCACGGCAAGGCAGATGCCTTACTGCTCCACGCTCCAGCCTCTCAATGATATAAACATTGATTGCAGTTTAACTAAGGCAGTAAGAGTTCACTTTACAATTTGCAGATCTATAATTAAAAAAAAAACTTTTAAAAGATATAAGAGGACTGTCTTCAGTTGATAACAACTGCCAAATAAAGCCACACAGAAAGGATTATCCGGGAAGTATAGTCCCTTAGGCCTCCGGGGCGGGATTATGAAACACAATCTCAAATTAGTGATATATATGTACCAATTATCATATTTCTGTGGTTTAGAAAAAAAAAAGAGTAACTAATTCTGAAAACTTGTGAACTTCTTTCAATTAGTAATTTTCATGCCTAGTGTTTTTTAGAAGGAAAAATTTCATTTCCTCAAGAAAAACCCTTTCCTTCTAAAATTGAAGAATAGGGTCCGGAGCGGTGGCACAGTAGTAAGGCATTTGCCTTGCATGCGGTTGACCTAGGATGGACTGCAGTTCGATCCACCAGCATCCCATATGGTCCCCAAGCCAGGAGAGATATCTGAGTGCATAGGCAGGAGTAAACTCTGAGCATCACCAGGTGTGAACCAACCCCCCCAGAAATTTGTAAAATTTAAATTTATTAGATTAGAACCTTAACTATCAGATACAGAAAGTAATATTTCCACTCTATAAAATTCTGGCAAAACTATAATAAATTTATATGTATTTTATGTTAATATGTATTTCAAATTATTTCTGAGTTTGGATATGTAGTAATATATATTTTAAATATATATTATATTTAAATATATATATATATATATATATATATATATATATATATATATATTCAGTAATAGGGGTCTGAATGATAGCACAGTGGTAGGTATTTGTCTTGCATGTGTCTGCCCAGGACAGACCTGGGTTCAATCCTCGTGTACCATATGATTCTCAGAGCTAGGAGTGATTTTTGAGTTCATAGTCAGGAGTAACCCCTGAGCATCACCAGGTTTGTCCAAAAAAAATATCTAGTGTAAATTTGACAAATGAGCATATATTACTTAAAGAATTAATTACTTAAAGAATACAAAGTAATGTTAATTTTCTAGAATTATTTAAAAAAGTGTAATAGATGTTTTAACTACCAATGAATCATTAGGTGAATTTTTATTGTTAAAAATTATTCAAAAATTCATTTTTCTAGTCATTGTTTCTTAGCTAACGTTGAATATATTAATGTTAAAATATTTTAAGACTTTCCACAAATACATGAAACACAGTCCACGATTGTTTATGAATAAGATAATATATGAAAGGAAATCAAAGCCCTAAAGTAGAGAAACTGGATAAAATGCAGAAAAGATTCACTTGGTATGAGGAAGAAAGTCCTCTCATGTCTAGATTTTCTTGGGCTTAGACGATGATAGAATAGAGTTAAACCGTTAGATTTAAAAATAAAATATTAAGGATAATAAATTTATATTCTAGCATTACTGTGCTGAGCCATATGTTTTCATATTGAGGTACACTGAACAGATTTTGGTACCAATCGAGGTTTTAATTTCTCACCCACATATTTATTCTCATCCCCAAGGGATCGAAGCCCTGTTGTGACATTACTTATATTCTTTTTTACTGAAAAAATCAGCAAGTTTATATATCCAACAGATCTCACAAAAGGCATGGTCAAAAAGATAATCAATGATATTAATTTTAAATGTCCCCTACATTTTCTATTTGATTTCTATTTCATCTATCAACTATTCACTTTTCTTTTATTGTAGAAAGAAAGATCCTCCTTCACATACAGCCATTTCTGGCCTCAAACTTTCAGTGTGTTTAGTGACAGGATAGGAGAAATTGTTCTACTTTGAGAGAGAACTTTGCACTATGAAGCAAGCTGACATTTTTTTCTTTCCTTTTTGGATATTTTCTCTCTTGATCATTTTTATCTCAACCATTCATTATCCTTGCTCACAGTCAACCTGATTTCTTTTTATATGCAACCTTCAAGTTAACTGAGAAGGAAACTAATTAATTAGTATGCTTGATTTTCAATCTTTAGTGTCTTCCAAGGAAATATAAGTGGCATTGATATATGAAGAGGTAGATATATTAACCACCTTTATGTTCAGTTGAATCCTTTTATATTAATTACTATTCTGCCTTATGTTTTATTCATATATGAAAATTGTTTGCATTAGCACATATTTTTCCAATAAAATTATAAATACTAAAGGATAGAAATTCATTATGTCAAATAAAACTTATGGCTACATTAACTATTTTCTAAAATTAAGTCATTAATAGGAATATTTCATACACTCTAGTTCTTTTCAATGCAAGGATGCACTTTTTTAAAAATTTTCAGTTGCATAAAATGTAAATGTGATTTGTTATTCTAAAAGACAATCAATGGTCTTCTAAAAAGCGGGTTTAGAATTTGTGGATCTGACAAGAAAAAATATTTTTTAGTCTAGCATTTATAAAACCATTAAAGTTCATACAAGCACCCTATAAACTTTAAATTGTCATAGAAATATGAGAGATCAAGTTACATACATTTTCAGGGGAAATGACTATAAAATCACAGAAAAAAAATGCCCGTGGAAGCTTGATATATTCAATTTTTATAGAAAAATAAAAGGATAATTTCTTGTAAGTTCTTTCTTTTTAGATCAAAAGAATATCTAGCATTCTCAAAATTCTGTGATTTTGTTAAGATCTAACATGTACTTTGGAACATATAATCTGTGCTTTTTCACAAGTTTTGATTGACAGGCTAATGGAACAGTCTGGTTCTCTGTCTTTCTAGATGATAAGTACAAACAGTGTGGTTATAAGAAGACAATACCCTACCATTAGTGTATCTCCCTATAGTCTTTCACAGCAATAAAATAAACTTAATATGCTTACCTGCCTCAGGTTTTGCCAGGAAACTCCACTTAGGTGATTGGATAGATTTGTTTGGAATTAGGAGAATTTATTCAAGAAATACCCGGTCAGAAACCTGACACCAACAACAGTGATTGTGCAAAAAATTTTTCACTGGGACCACAAAGAATGACTCAGGGTAGGACAACCTAGTATGCCTGGAACCCAGAGTTGGTCTTATATCAGAATACTTCCGGGGTTAGGTCTCCTTTTATTTAGGCCAAGACCTTTTCTTTTTATTTCCCCTATATTTTGCCAGGCCTATTCAAAAAACAATTGTTATTTCCACAACTTTTTTTTTTACTATATTTCTTTAACTCTTATCCTTAAAAAAATAAAAGAGCTTACTAAGTCTTCTGCTATTGCTTTAATGAGTTCATTGGTATTACAATAATTTTCACAAACATACTTGATACTGAACTTTTTCTTCTTTCCTTTCTCTTCCATTTTTTCGTTTTTCTTTCTATTTTTTGAATAACTTTGCTTTTGGTCATCTTGAAATAAATGTATTATGATCAGTTATATCAATATGTGATGCATTTTCTTTAAATAAATTTATTAAAAGAAAAGAAGAAACACCTGATCAGTATAGTGCTCCATATTATTCATCACATATAAAGGATTTCTCTATTTGGAAAAAGAAGTTGCTTTTCTGTTCTTTTATACATAGAATGTGTTTTATTAACTGACACCAATTCAGATTTCTCATGTTTAGTTTTTCTTAGGCTTAGACAATGATCCAATTTTTTGTTATTAACAAATAGAATCTTTAATGAACTCTAAAAAACTGGCAACAAATTAACTTTACTAGATCAGACAGTTTTATAACAATTTTGTGTTCCTATCTGGATTTTAAGTACATTTCTCAAGGGTAGACTTCATAAATAATATACAATGTAAAAAACACTTAAGGGACTTTTAGGCAGATGGTAAGATATCATTTTATGGGAAAGGACCTTGAACCGTGTTCATAATTTGCATTCAGATTGTCCTAAGAGAGCAACAGAGGAAACTTATACTATTGTCACTGATGAGTAGGATAAGTAGAATAGGGATGCATGAGAAAAGAAATTAGGGGCTTCAAAACACTATATATTTGCATGTAATTAATCTCATATCTCATACCTCATCTTCTCCTTGATAAAGAGAATTAAGAATTTTTAACTTATTTTTCAAGAATTTAACATTTGAAACACATGACAATTCCTTAAAGTGGAAGATTAGATACTGAGGAAAGAATTCCCAAGGGAAGTTTTTTTTAGAATTTTGATATAGGCAATATTTAAGAGATAGACCATAAAGCTCACTTAGTAGGATAATGCCTAGCAATTGTAAGTTTCTGAGTGATTCTTCAGCCTTTTAAAAAGTAATCACTTTTTTTAAATTGTACAAAAATGTTACTAATCCTTGTCTATAGTAAACTATCAGATTCATTCTGAATCTATGCTTTCTGTGGCTACAATATCTCAAGTTATTTCAAAGTAGAACATTATTAATCACAACCTTGCCTATAGTTTAAACATATTTTTTGACTCTGACCTTTTGAGTATTTTATCTGCCATGTTGCCTTATAGAATATAGATTATATGGTGCTTAAGAAATACAGATTCTTATAATGATTTAGATCGCAGAGTTAATCTTAGAGCAAGCCCCTGAATAGATAATAATTTATATATAGCTCATATATATGTTATATGTATAACTTATATATAAATATCTCTTATATATAAATATCTCTATCACGCTTACACTATGATCTGTGCACCAGTGATTATATCGATGAATTGGCTGCCCACTTCTGTGAATGGATTTCCATTCCAATATCTACTATCAATTAATCTAATTATTCTTGCATCTGCTTATTCTTGATCCTAACGGAGCTCCATTCTTGGTAAAGAATACCCAACCCATTTAAAAGGATGCAGATGTTCACTTTACTTTCAAAGGGATAGGATAACCAAAGCATTACCTTTTATTAGTATTATTATTTCACTTCCTCCAGTAGTCATTTATTTCCTTAGGTTTGCTTTATCTCCTCACTGCCTTAGATTGGTACTGGGATATCACTGAGGTCGTTTCTGCCAGAGACCTAGTTGGAAAAAAAGGGCAGAGCACCCATTGGTTATTGATTTCCTCTGTACCTTGGTGTTCCTTCAGCTATAAGAATGCTATCTACATACTATTTATTGCCATATTTTTTTCTTAAAGTCTTTCATAGATTTTCTGAACTGCATGGGCAATTTTCTTCTTCATTTCTGGCTTATGGGCCACAACTGGTGGTGCTTTGGAGTTATTTCTGGCTCTGAGTCAGAAAACATTCAAGAAACATCCTGGCAGGCTCTCCTATGGGATTCCAGGGATCAAACCCAGGTCAGTCACATGCAAGGCAAACATCCTAACCACTATGCTATTGCTTCATCCCTTTTTCCCCCCTTTGATTTTTGGGCCACAGCTGGTGATGCTCAGGAGTTACTCCTGGCTATGCAATCAGAAATCGCTCCTGGCTTGGGGATCATATGGGACGGCAGGGATAGAACCCAGGTTCGTCCTGGATCAGCCGCATGATAGGCAAATGCTCTACTGCTGCGCTATCTCTTTAGCCACATCAATTCCTTCTTGTTCTATATTTTGCCTAACATGAACTGCCTCTACACCAAATTTTTTTTATAATTTGGGACCTAAACAATAATAATGGGGTAAGGCTCTTGCTGTGCTTGCAGCACAGTTTTATTTTCAGCACTTCATATGGTTTTCCAAGCACACCTGGAATATGATTCATAAGCAAAGAGGCAAGAATATGCTTTGAGGGCCGGGCGGTGGCACTGGAGGTAAGGTGCCTGCCTTGCCTGCGCTAGCCTAGGATGGACCGCGGTTCGATCCCCCGGCGTCCCATATGGTCCCCCAAGAAGCCAGGAGCAACTTCTGAGCATATAGCCAGGAGTAACCCCTGAGCGTCAAAGGGTGTGGCCCAAAAACCAAAAAAAAAAAAAAAAAAAAAAGAATATGCTTTGAGCAGTGCTGTTAGCCCTGAGTTTTTAAAAGCAAAATACTAATACTTTTGTTTGTAAATAATTGGCCCATAATAATAAAATTTTAAAGTTTAAGATAAAAATTTGACCAATTCATAAATAATAAAATGAATATAGAGGTTTTCCTATTCATAAATCCATATTTTTCAGAATGATTGTTTTTTATCAGCTCATAATTTTAAGATAATAAAATAATATGTGACATAAAAATCAAGGCAGAAAAGAGGCCGGTTATATTTCCCTCAATTTAACATACAACTTATTATAAAGAGTGTCTCTTTATAATAATGCCAGGGAGCATGAATATACTATTCAGTAACAAAGATTTCTCTGTGTGTATAAGAATTTACTCCCAAACAGAGAAATCTATGCAACTATGTTACTGACAATATGTGAACCAAATATAGAAAAGATGTTGAAACTCAAGATAATAAAAACAGCCTAACTTATTAATATAATCCAATTAAATTTTATTGAACTAGAAAAAATAATCATAATAAAAGTTCTGGACAATCATACATATGTGTAGACTAAATCATTTTTAAACATTTTCCATATTTTTGTCCAATAAATATTTATCAAATTTGTGATATACAGTGAATAATATTTCAGTATGCAAAGGATATGTTTGCTGAAAATAAGTAAGAAAATTTATTTTAGGGTCTGGAAAAATATGTATAAGGATAAATACATATGCCATGCAAATGATCACATCCAGCTGATCCCCAGTATCTTGGTCTTAGTTTGGTCTCTTGTTCATAACTAGACTCAGCCTCTAAGGCCAAATATTTGATAGTGTTATATTTGAATATATTGTATTCTAAGACATGGAGTATTTTCTATGTTTTTAGAGACATAGGCATCTTCTACATTTTCAAAGTATTATGTTTTCAGAAATAGTATCTTTATTTAATAATCATCAAATCTTAGAACTCTACTTCATACAAATTTGTAGTACAAAATAGCAGAAGTATGCCTCTAGCCATTTCAGCAAGTTTTGGATATGTTTTTCTAAGAACAAGTGAAGTTATTTAACACTTTTAAAGGTAACTCAAGTTTTATGCCTGTTGCTTGATAACTCAGAATTCTTGAACATCTTTACAGATGAGAGATTTTGTCTTTATTACTATTTCAAATGAATAAAATGTATAAGGCAAACATAGTTTTTATTTCATTTTTATTTATTTAAAAAATGCATCACCTAGTTGACATAACTGATCATAATACATTTGTTTCAAGATGACAAAAAAGCAAGGTTGTTTAAAAATAGAAAATAGAAAGAAAAGCTAAAAAAAATGGAAGAGAAAGGAAAGAAGAAAAGCATTTAAGGAGCCGGAGAGATAGAATGGAGGTAAGGCATTTGCCTTTCATGCAGAAAGTCATTGGTTCCAATCCCGGTGTCCCATATGGTTCCCCAAGCCTGCCAGGAGTGATATCTGAGCGTAGAGCCAGAAGTAACCCCTGAGCACTGCTGGGTGTGATCCAAAAACCAAAATTAAAAAAAAGAAGAAAAAAAGCATTTATAAAGATCCATTTTTACCCTATTCTTCATATCTTCACATTTTTAATAAAACATCAAAAATACTCTTCTAACAAATATTTATCCTTGAAGTAACATGGTTAAACCATTATTTAAAAAATATTTAGCTGGAGCCAGAGTGATATAGTACAGTGGGTAGGATGAGTGCCTTGCAAATTTCTGACCTGGTTAAATCACCAGCATCCCATAAGGTTCGCTCAGCCTGCCAAGAGTGATTTATGAATACAGAGCCAGGAGTATCCACTGAGTACTAAAAGGTATGGCCCAAAATATTAATAATAATAAATGAGCAGGCCCAGAGAGATAGCACAGCAGTGTTTGCCTTGCAAGCAGCTGATCTAGATCCTAAGGTGGTTGGTTCGAATCCCGGTGTTCCATATGGTCCTCCATGCCTGCTAGGAGCTATTTCTGAGCAGACAGCCAGGAGTAGCCCCTGAGTACCTCCGGGTGTGGCCCAAAAACCAAAAAAAAAATTAAAAAAATAAAAAATAAAATTATAATAAGAATAAGAATAAGAATAATAAATGAGCAAGCAATAGTTTTAAAAGTCTTAAATTATTATGAAAAATAACAATATGGAATTTCTGTTTAGTCATAATGATAACAACTCTTATTTTTTTTAAAATATATTTAAACAATCAAGAGATCATCTTACATCTGTAACTGAGGTTTATGCAAAAGTGTATTGCAAAGGTTTTAAAACAAGTTACTATTAAGGGCATAGTTTTTAATTATTTTGATAGACTCATACAAAACAGCTAACTCTGGTGACATTTTGGTTACCAATGCCTCCCAATGGAGCATGTAATGAGTAAAAGGAATGTGCTTAATTCTACCAGCTTTCATAATTCCAACATTTTCATCTGTAATTGCTCCAGTGATGTCTGTAAAGACACAAACACAACTGTTCTACATAAAATTAAACAATTTTTGAAATAATTCATAAAACTTAAGATACACATGCTCACCTTTTATTTTTTCATCCAATTTGCAACACACGATACCTCCTCATGTATGCTTCATTCATGAACACATTTCACATAAAGCAGCAGCTATATTCCATTTAGAAATATCAGATTGTGTCATTTAACTGAATCGCAAGTTCTGGGCTGTCTCTGAACCAAGAAAACTATGATGAAAGTACTAATTAATGCTATTATTCAATAATATAATTTTATACATTTTTCTTAGTTTATTATTTGGGAATCATACCTAATGGTGCTCAGGGGTTATAAAGGTTCTGTGCTCAGGAATCACTCTGGGTGGGACAACCTGGGATACTAAAAATAGAATCTGGGTCAGCGATATGCAAGTTAAGCACCCTATCCACTACTAATAAAGTTCAAGCCCAACTTTGAATGTTTAATTCTTATTCTTCTGCATTTCATTTCTTTTAAATATTTTAATAGCATCAGTAATTAGAGATTCTTATATAAGACATTTTTTTAATTTACACAATTGCATAACAAGATTACTAAAATATAAGTAAATATACTTTGATAACAGTACAAACGTTCTTAATATATAACTTGGATTAACTTTTTTTTTAAATAATATCTTTATTTAAACACCATGATTACAAACATGATTGTAGTTGGGTTTCAATTAGAAAAATTACACACTCTTCGCCAGTGCAACCTTCCCATCACAAATGCCCCCATTTCTTCCCTTCCCCACTCCCCGCCTGTATTCAAGATAGGCTTTTTTTTTTTTACAGAAGAAGCATTTTTATTTATTTATTTATTTAAATTTATTTAAACACCTTAATTACATACATGATTGTGTTTGGGTTTCAGTCATGTAAAGAACACCACCCATCACCAGTGCAACATTCCCATCACCAATGTCCCAAGTCTCCCTTCGCCCCACCCGACCCCCGCCTGTACTCTAGACAGGCTCTCCATTTTCCTCATACATTCTCATTATTAGGACAGTTCAAAATGTAGTTATTTCCCTAACTAAACTCATCACTCTTTGTGGTGAGCTTCCTGAGGTGAGCTGGAACTTCCAGCTCTTTTCTCTTTTGTGTCTGAAAATTATTATTACAAGGGTGTCTTTCATTTTTCTTAAAACCCATAGATGAGTGAGACCATTCTGCGTTTTTCTCTCTCTCTCTGACTTATTTCACTAAGCATAATAGATTCCGTGTACATCCATGTATAGGAAAATTTCATGACTTCATCTCTCCTGACAGCTGCATAATATTCCATTGTGTATATGTACCACAGTTTCTTTAGCCATTCGTCTCTTGAAGGGCATCTTGGTTGTTTCCAGAGTCTTGCTATGGTAAATAGTGCTGCAATGAATATAGGTGTAAGGAAGGGGTTTTTGTATTGTATTTTTGTGTTCCTAGTGTATATTCCTAGGAGTGGTATAGCTGGATCGTATGGGAGCTCGATTTCCAGTTTTGGGAGAAATCTCCATATCGCTTTCCATAAAGGTTGAACTAGACGGCATTCCCACCAGCAGTGGATAAGAGTTCCTTTCTCTCCACATCCCCGCCAACACTGTTTATTCTCATTCTTTGTGATGTGTGCCATTCTCTGTGGTGTGAGGTGGTATCTCATCGTTGTTTTGATTTGCATCTCCCTGATGATTAGTGATGTGGAACATTTTTTCATGTGTCTTTTGGCCATGTGTATTTCTTCTTTGTCAAAGTTTCTGTCCATTTCTTCTCCCCATTTTTTGATGGGGTTAGATGTTTTTTTTCTTGTAAAGTTCTGTCAGTGCCTTGTATATTTTGGATATTAGCCCCTTATCTGACGGGTATTGGGTGAATAGTTTCTCCCACTCAGTGGGTGGCTCTTGTATCTTGGGCACTATTTCTTTTGAGGTGCAGAAGCTTCTCAGCTTAATATATTCCCATCTGTTAACCTCTGCTTTCACTTGCTTGGAGAGTGCAGTTTCCTCCTTGAAGATGCCTGTAATGTCCTGGAGTGTTTTGCCTATGTGCTGTTCTATATATCTTATGGTTTTGGAGCTGATATCGAGGTCTTTAATCCATACATACATGATGTTAGCTGGGGGTCTAAGTTCAATTTTTTGCAAGTGGCTATCCAATTGTGCCAACACCACTTGTTGAAGAGGCTTTCCCTGCTCCATTTAGGATTTCCTGCTCCTTTATCAAAAATTAGGTGGTTGTATGTCTGGGGAACATTTTCTGAGTATTCAAGCCTATTCCACTGATCTGAGGACCTATCCTTATTCCAATACCATGCTGTTTTGATAACTGTTGCTTTGTAGTACAGTTTAAAGTTGGGGAAAGTAATTTCTCCCATATTCTTTTTCCCAATGATTGCTTTAGCTATTCGAGGGTGTTTATTGTTCCAAATGAATTTCAAAAGTGTCTGATCCACTTCTTTGAAGAATGTCATGGGTATCTTTAGAGGGATGGCATTAAATCTGTATAATGCCTTGGGGAGTATTGCCATCAGTGTCCAAGATGAAATCAAGGAGGAAATAAAAAGTTTCCTGGAAACAAATGACAATAAAGACACAAACTTTCAGAACTTATGGGACACAGCAAAAGCAGTACTGAGAGGAAAATTTATAGCTTTGCAAGCACACATCAGGAAGGAAGAAGGAGCTTACCTGAGTAGCTTAATGACACAGCTAATAGAACTAGAAAATGCTCAACAAAAGGACCCAAGAATAGGAAGACAGAAGGAAATAACAAAGCTGAGAGCAGAAATCAATGAAGTGGAAACTCAAAAAACAATCCGAAAGATCAACGAAAGCAGAAGTTGGTTCTTTGAAAAAAATAAACAAGATTGATAGACCACTGGCAAACCTAACAAAGAAAGAGAGAGAGAGAAACTTGATAACTCGTATCAGAAATGAAAAAGGAGAGATCACTACTGATATGACAGAGATTCAAAGGGTAATCAGAAACTACTTTGAAAAACTCTACGCCACTAAAAATGAGAACCTGGAAGAAATGGATAAATTTTTGGACTCTTATAATCTTCCATGGTTGAAGAAAGAGGATGTAGCATATCTAAACACCCCCATCACCATTGATGAAATTAAAACAGTAATCAAATGTCTGCCGAAAAACAAAAGCCCAGGTCCAGATGTTTCACTAATGAATTCTATCAAACTTTCCAAGAGGAACTACTGCCAATCTTGGCAAGACTCTTTCATGAAATTGAGCAAACAGAAACACTTCCAAATAGCTTTTATGAAGCCAACATCACCTTGATACCTAAACCAGACAGAGACGCTACCAAAAAAGAAAATTACAGACCAATATCACTGATGAATGCAGATGCAAAGATCCTCAACAAAATCCTGGCAAATAGGATTCAATGCCTCGTTAAAAAGATCATCCACTACGATCAAGTAGGTTTCATCCCAGGAATGCAAGGCTGGTTTAATGTCCGTAAATCTATCAACATAATACACAACATCAATAACAAGAAAAATAAAAACCACATGATCATATCAATAGATGCAGAGAAAGCATTTGATAAGGTCCAACACCCATTCTTGATCAAAACTCTCAGCAAGATGGGAATGGAGGGAACCTTTCTCAATATAGTGAAGGCCATCTACCACAAGCCAGTAGCAAATATTATCCTCAAGGGAATCCAGATAGGAAAGGAAGAAGTCAAGCTCTCACTGTTTGCAGATGACATGATACTCTACTTAGAAAACCCTAAAGACTCTACCAAAAAGCTTCTAGAAACAATAGACTCATATAGCAAGGTGGCAGGCTACAAAATTAACACACAAAAATCAATGGCCTTTCTATACACCAATAGTAATAAGGATGAAATTGACATTAAGAAAACAACCCCATTCACAATAGTGCCACACAAACTCAAATATCTTGGAATCAACTTGACTAAATATGTGAAGGACCTATACAAAGAAAACTATAAAACTCTGCTCCAAGAAATAAGAGAGGACACACGGAAATGGAAACGCATACCCTGCTCATGGATTGGCAGGATTAACATCATCAAAATAACTTGGATTAACTTTTACATAAGAGGGCCGGAGAGATAGCACAGCGGTAAGGCGTTTGCCTTAGACGCAGAAGGTCGATGTTTTGAATCCCGGCATCCCATATGGTCCCCTGAGCCTGTCAGGAGCGATTTCTGAGCATAGAGCCAGGAGTAACCCCTGAGCGCTGCCGGGTGTGACCACCCCAAAAAATAAATAAATAAAAATAAACTTTTACATAAATATTTTATTAGTTTTTAACCACACCAAGAAATGCAGAGTTTTCTTCTGGGTCTGCACTCAGGAAGTACTCCTGACATTGTGTGTTTGTGTGGTACCATATCGAATTCTATGGATCAACTCCAGGTGAGATTTTTGCAAGGCAAGAGACCCTACCTGCTGTACTATTGCTTTAGACTCTTAGATTTTAAAAGTAATTTAAATTATACCTTAGGTTTATTTCTATGTGGTGCATATTTGATGTTTTACAGCCATTTTTGTTTGAAAAGTGCCATGTTCTCTTCAGTCAAAGGTTCATTCCAAATTATTCATGCTTTTTCCCAGATCATCATGATTATTAGAATCATATACAAGATGATTCAACAAACGTTATTATTTAACAATTTTTATGTACAAAATCTTGCAGTAAAGGTATCCACATTGATATTATTTTTCTTTTGAGTATCCAGGAGTGATTTAGGTGTGATTTCTGAGTGTACAAACCAAGGAAACCCCTGAGCAATTGGCAGATGTGCTCCCCAAAACAAACAAATGAAAAAGTAAAAAATAAAAAAAAATATATCATAAAAACTAGGAATTAAACTTCAAGAAAATATTAGCAAGAAGGGAATAATAAAAATCAGAACAAAAATAAGACAAGCAGATATTAACATGGTAATACACTGGAAAAAGAATGTAAAACATAGTACTTAGGGTGCTTGCTTCTCTTCCATAAGATCATATCAATTATTAACCCTAGAATCCCATGCCCCCACAACATACTATGAATGAATTCTGAATGAAGAGTCTGGAGTGATCCCTAAACATTGCTTAATGAGGCCCTAAAACAAAACAAAGTATTTAAGATTAGCTTTTTAACAGATAAACATAACTTAGATCTATATAAAATAGATAAAACAAATAATTTATTGAAAGAAAAAATAAAAACAAATGTATAATGTTTCACAAGAGAGAATTACAAATAGTATAATACAAACTTACTGGAATATCTATAATAGAACAATTTCTTAGAGACATAAAATATTTTAAGATTTCATAAGGAAGATATAAAAATTTGAACAGGTAGCGGAAGGGGACTTGCCTTACATGTATATAACCAGAGTTCAATGCCTAGCATCTATCATCTAAGCCCTACCAGGACAGAGCCAGTAGTAACCTCTTAGCATCTCTGGGTATGACTAAAAAAAAAAAAAAAGTAACATCAAATTTGACAACAATATAAAAGAAAAATAGAGAAGAATCAAGTTGAATTTGTTTCAGAAATGCAAAACTTTTCAATATTTACAAGTCAATTAAAGTCATGCATGATACATTTGGCTTGTTCCAGAAATACCAGGGTAATTCAGCATAGATAAATCAAATATGAATTACCAGATCCACAAATAAAAGTAAAAGTAATATGAGCAATCTCAACATATATAAAAACATCTTGACATGATACATTTATTATTAAAAAAACTAAAAATGTGCTTAGTGAAACATGTCAATATAATAAAGAGCATGGCTGATAAATTTACAATTAATAACATTCTATAATGTGAACAATTGACAGCATTTTCTCTAATATCAGAAACTAAGCATAAAGCTGCCATGGTTATTACTATTATTCAATATTGTGCTGAAAATACTCCAAAACATTAGGCAAGAGGATGTAAAATGTATTCAAATTTAAAGAAAATAAAACAATTTCTATTTGCAGATGAATTATCACCTAGACAATCCCAATTGTCTATTAGAAATAGCAAAATAGCAGGTGAGAACATTTATATTAAGAGTTTTGTTTAAAAATGCAATGAACTGCTACAGAAGAAATAAAGTAATATATTCCACAATAACATAAATAACTACAAATACCTAAGAATAAAATAAAAGAATAAAGACAAGGAAATCACAGTCAGGTATACTGAATATAATAAGATATTGTTGAAATAAATACAATGAAATAAGTTTTATAATTTTATTATAGTTTGTACATAACAATGTTAAGACTTCCTAGATGAAACTGCATACATACAAGTTCTGTAAATCTTTTAAAATTCCAATGGTATTATTCATGTATATATAACAGAATATTTCAAACTTGGGAACGCTGCACTGGTGAAGGGAGGTATTCTGTTTATGACTGAAATCCAACTACAAACATGCTTGTAATCATGGTGTTTAAATAAAGATTTATAAAAAAATAAATGAATAAATAACAATAAATAAAATTTACCTAGCCCCCCCCAAAATTACAAAGACTCCAAATAGTCAAAGCAATCCTGGAGGGGGGGGTCATGAAAATATTAATCTCCTCAACTTTAAACTATCCACAGGGTACTAGTAATTAAAAACAGCATGATATAATGTTTTAAAAAATGCAAACAGACAATGAAATATAATTTATCCAGAAAAATATAAACACACAATATGGACAATTAATTTGTAACAAAGGAGTCAAGAACATAGAATGAGCCAAGAAAAATCACTTCATGAATGAAAAAAACAAGAAAGGTTACAGGTAAAACAATAAAATAAAATAATTATATTACACTATCAAAATTGACTCAAAATTGATTAGAAACATTCCATTAACATAAATAAAACATAGTAACTTCTCATCATCCATAGCGATGTCATTGTGTACTTGTCTTTAACAGCAAGAAATAGTGAATCAAACAAAAATTAAAAAATGTTTCTAAATAAAAGTAAAATACTTTTGCACTGGCTATGATAAACATGAAATTATCATAAAACTACTTAAAACGAATGTGGCTAATATCCAAAATATGTCAATAATAACTATAAGTTTTCAAAACATAAATAATTCAATTAAAATGAGTGAAAATATAAATTTAGACATTTCTCAAAAACAAGATGATCAACAAATATTTATAAATATATTTATCACCAATGATCATTAATGAGTTATATATCAGAACCACAATAAGATATCACTTCATATCTGTAAGAAGCTTCTCAAGTATAGAAACAGTTAAGTAAAAGGGAACATGTGTATATTGTGAGTAGGAATATGAATAGGTTTCGTTTCATACTATGGAGACAAGTAGAGAGAATATTAAAAGTTATATAAAATTTTGAAGTGTTATATGCACCTGTATCTTCATTGTAATATCATTTACAATATTCAAGAATTAGAAATAATCTAAATATTGCCAAATAATGATTGAGTTAAAATTTGTTTATATAATATATATATATAATATATAATATATATAAAAATGCTACTTAGCTTATAAAGTAGTCTTTCTAGTTACAACATGCCTAAACATTGAGTTTAAACAAGTGTAATCAGTCAAATGCTGAAAAACAAAGGTCCCCGGGGCCGGAGAGATAGCATGGAGGTAAGGCGTTTGCCTTTCATGCAGGAGGTCATCGGTTTGAATCCCGGCGCCCCATATGGTCCCCTGTGCCTGCCAGGAGCAATTTCTGAGCCTGGAGCCAGGAATAACCCCTGAGCACTGCCAGGTGTGACCCAAAAACCAAAAAAAAAAAAAAAAGAAAAAGAAAAACAAAGGTCCTATGATTTTATTCATATTTGAAAATAGAATATAAAACAAAACCTTGGGACAAAATCCACCTAGAAATCTAGATGAAGAGAGGAGAAGCAGGGCTATGTATATTGGGCAAATAGAAGACAGAACTGATAGTATATACAAACTAGTGTTTTGGTGATGATCATAACATACTCTGTATAAATAATAAATATAGTAATACAGATTTGAAACTATATAATATTTAACTAGTGTTACCTCAATGATATTTTAAAGCACTAAATATAAACTCACTTTTTTTCATTTCTGCCACAAAAATGCTAGCTCAGTTATAGTAGAAGAATTAAGGCTCTTGTTTTGGTTGCTGTAAACATGACTCCAACTCCAGCATCAAATGTGCTCTTCCAAATTGCCAGGCATACTCTGAGTATACTGAGATCAGAACCAGGAGAAAGCCCATGAAACAAAAACAAAACCAATCAAAAACTGGGAGCCAAACCAAAAAAAAAACACCACCGGGAGAATAAATGATCCTGAGCAAAGTCTAGAGCTGATCCCATGACAGTATTCTCCAAGGACGGAGAAACCCCTTATTTCTTAGGCCAAGTGAATTCCTTTTTGAATGACCCCAATATTTACTGTGCCAGGGCAGGAGGGGAAAAAAACAAAAATACAAAAAGCACAAAACCTTGGTTATTTTATATATATATATATATATATATATATATATATATATATATACACACATACATATATTTTTTACCTTCATTTATTATTGTTATTATTATTTTTATTTACCTATCTATTTTGGTCGATTTCTCTGTTTGGGTGTGATTATTGAAATCGTTGTCCCCAAATATACTTATTTTTTTCTCTTCTTTTCTCTTTTTTCGTTATGTGCTATGCCATGTTTCTTATTTCAAGACCATGGCGTGTTTTTGGTTTGTTTGTTTTTGTTTCTTTCTTTTTTTTTTTTTTTCGTCTATTTTTTTGTGGTGCTTATCGATATAGCTGGAGTCCTCACTGGATAATTGACACTTTTCTTTTTTTTGGTACTGGTGGAGTGTTTCACCTTCTTTTTCTCCTTCATCTCCCAAATCGATGATGAGAGCCTCTAGAAGGATTCCACCCATTTTTGGAGAATTAGACTCTTACCCCAGTTTATATATCTTCTCTTTTTCCGGCAAAACCATGCAACTTGAACTAGCTAGTCCTGCCTACAGTTAGAGGGGGAGATAAAGGAGTCATCAAGACCAAACAGGTGCAAGACTACTAGGTAGTGGGTTGGATACAGAGGGGACCACATATTCTAGCCGCCCTGGGGGTGAGGGAAGAGGAAATGGGAGGTAGGACAAAAACGGAGGTGTAGGGAGGACAATTTGGTGATGGGAATCCCCCCTGATTTTATGTAAATATGTACCTAAAATGTTATTGTCAACAATATGTAAGACACTATGATCAAAATAAAAATTATATTAAAAAAAATAAAGTTCTGCACATAAGAGGAGTGCCTACAAAAGAAAAGCTGGGGTCTTCCTGTCATCCTGGGAAACTCAGGACCCGTTCTGCTTGCATCCAGATTACTGTTGACTTCTAGGTTCTGTGAGTCAATAAAGTCCATTTCTCCCTTAAAAAAAAAAAAAAACTGGGAGCCACATAAAGCTTAATAAACTAATAAATTTCTATATGCATATGCATATAATGAAATAATTTTAAAAAGTAAAGGTAGCATTACATTTGTGTAAAACAAAGATGAATCACATAGCATTTACTATGCAAAAGAAGCCATTATGCCTTTTTTTTTTTTTTTTTGCCTTGATTCTAGAAACCACAATAGACCCCATGAGCATAGCCAGGAGTGATGGCTGAGCAGAGCAAGGAACAAAACTTGAGCACTGCTAGGTATAGCCCCAACTCTCCTATCCCCCTCCCCATAAAAATTGAGGCTCTCTACAGTTATCTACAAAGTAAAAATATTCATACTGTCTTCTCAGCATATATGAGAAATATAATGTCTATTTGAACTTTCTTGCAGTTGAAGGTTCTAAGCTTCTTTATCTCCCAGACCTTCCTTCCTAGGCTAATATCTAGCATCTTTTAAAATTGAATTATAACTCAAGGTTTTTTTAAATAATTTACATGTGTTATAATTCAAAGGATAGGCTTCTCAAGATCAAGACACACGCAAGAAATTTGCAAACCAATTTAACTTACTGTGTCTTTTAAGAAATAAAAGGACATCACTTATCACCTTCCTTACCTGTTTTAAGGGAACAAGCCAAAAGTGCCTCCAATTTTCCCGAGGTTACTACCATACTATTAGATGGTTCTAGCATTGTTCCAGCTTGTCCATGCCTTAAAATAATGATCTGATATTATATATTATTATATGATATGCATATTAAAGTATCATGAAAATGAGCTAACATTTTTAAATAGTGTAGAAAGTCCTCAATTATTGCATGCTATTCAAAAACTTATGCACACATATGTTTATTTTTGCTTTGGGGTCATTCTGGTGGTACTGGAACTTCTGGCTCTGATACTGGTGATCAAATTGAGTCTTGCAAAAATCAAGCCCCTTAGCCCATGTACTACCTCTATGGCTCTGATATGTATATATATATTTTTTCTTTTTAAAAATTTCTATGAAATAGTAGGCAGTGAGATAATACAATAGATATAGTGTTGGCCTTGCAAGTGAGCAATCTAAGTTCAATCTCTGGTAATGCAGATGGTCTTCCAAGCCTACAAAGAGTGATAACTTAGTACAGAGGCAGCCATAGGTCCTGAGTACAAAAACAAAAGCCCTTTTTATGTTATAATAAGTAATTTAATGTATTTTATTTGTCCTTCATTTTAATAAAAATTGAATTAATTAATATTTTAAGAATTATGACAAGCTTTCATGCTTACATATTAGAAATTCACAGATAAATATAAATAATAACATAACTTTCAAACTGGGAAAAAGGAGTCTATTCATTCCAAATTCTTTTCTTATATTTATTCTAAATTACTTTAAGAAATGGTTTAATTAATTTTTGAGGAATATATTTGCTGAAAGATATTTTTATAACTGCTTCTTGTTTGTTGGTAGGACAAAGTAATTTATCTTTAGAACAGAAAGAAATGTCTGTCTGATACACATTTGCAAAGTAAAAGTGTAAACATCTAATAAAATATAATTTATATGTCTGTTTAGTTACAAATAAAATGTTTCTGTAAAAATATTACTTCAAAAGACCCACTAAGAAAACTAAACTGCTCTGAGAGCAATAGACCTTGATATTTTATTTTGAATGATCTCAGTATCAAAGAAGGCCACAGTAAACAACAAATATGGTTTATTTTTAAACTATATGGATACAAAGTCATCAACAAAAGAATATTTGCTGGGGTTTGATTTCAATAACCTTAACAAATATTATTTCTCAACATCATGTTCAAATATTTGAAAGACAGAATCCAGCACTTTTAATAAACACGAATATCAGAATTAAGACTTTTTTCTTTCCTTTTTGGGCCACACCTGGTGATGCTCAGGGGTTACTTCTGGCTATGCACTCAGAAATCACTCCTGGCTTGGGGACCATATGGGATGCTGGGAATTGAAAAGCTGTCTATCTCAGGTTAGCGCATGCAAGATAAATGACCTACTGCTTGCGCCACCACTGTGGCCCAGAATTAAAGCTGTTAATATAGAATTTATATTAAATCATTAAAGGTATTATATATTGATCAATATCCATTACAAACACATAGTGTATTTACAAATTATATATTAAAAATAAGATTTTATTAAGCAAAATTTTTCATTATACTAAAATTGGCTGTTTTTATCTTGCTAGAAAGAAGTGATCATTTCTTAGATTGAAACTCTTTTGTTGTAGGAATTATCTGTTATAGGAGTAGGAGGAATAGCACAGACCAGGATTGAGCCCTATCATCACATGGTCCCTAAAAGTTATTCTGAACTCACAGCTAGGAGTAAACATTGAGAAAAAAAGAAAAAGACAAGGAAGGAACGAAGGAAGGAAGGAAGGAAGGAAGGAAGGAAGGAAGGAAGGAAGGAAGGAAGGAAGGAAGGAAGGAAGGAAGGAAGGAAGGAAGGAAGGAAGGAAGGAAGGAAGGAAGGAAGGAAGGAAGGAAGGAAAGAAGGAAAGAAAAAAGGAAAGAAGGAAAGAAGGAAGGAAAGAAGGAAGAAAGAAAGAAAGAAAGAAAGAAAGAAAGAAAGAAAGAAAGAAAGAAAGAAAGAAAGAAAGAAAGAAAGAAAGAAAGAAAGAAAGAAAGAAAGAAAGAAAGAAAGAAAGAAAGAAGGAAGGAAGGAAGGAAGGAAGGAAGGAAGGAAGGAAGGAAGGAAGGAAGGAAGGAAGAAAGAAAGAAAGAAAGAAAGAAAGAAAGAAGAAAGAAAGAAAGAAAGAAAGAAAGAGAAAGAAAGAAAGAAAGAAAGAAAGAAAGAAAGAAAGAAAGAAAGAAAGAAAGAAAGAAAGAAAGAAAGAAAGAAAGAAAGAAAGAAAGAGAAAAAAAGGACGATCTGCTATATTATAGCCTGTGGCATTTTAAAGTGAATATCTTAGGAACATTATTTTAAAAGTTCTCAATTAATTGGGTAACATTTAGAGTAATTTCTCCAAGAATATTTAGTTTTTTTCTTTTATATTTAGGAATAAACACTTGGTATGTTTTTTCTTTCTTTTTTTCATTATTTTTTCTTTTTTTCTTTATTTATGTATGTATTACACACATTTATTTATGTATGATTACATACATGATAGTAGTTGGGTTTTAGTAATAAAAAGAACATCCCCTTCACCAATGCAACTTTCCCACCACCAATAAACACTCCAGGAATAATTCTATTATTAAAAATTTGAACAATTAAATTGAACTGATAAAGAAGAGTTGTCAAAGTATAGAGAGACATTTGAGTTTATTTAATGAAAACGAATCCTGAAACTACCCTTTGGAGTGACTTTAAATGTATAGATAAAAAAGTGATACGTTATTTTAAAATTCTACTGAAAAACAAACCAAAATATGACTAAAGACTTACTCTGTATATAAAATATATTTCTGATTATAAGTCACATTTTGCAAGCAAAATGAATGCTGAAAGATATCTTTGAATTATTCATAATAAAGATTTAAGTGTTTTTGTCTTCCTAGCAGCATCTGGAGTATGAATTTTCATGTTATATTTTTATGAATATGTGCCACTCTTCTGGAAATTCATGAAACTCTCAGTCTATCCAATATGGGCTTATCGAAGTGACAGCAACAGGAAGACAATTGTCTTTTGGGTCATGCCCTCACTTCACACCGCAAGAACCCTGCTTTTAGCACAATCTCAAATTAGACTTTGATTTAACTATTTCATATCTGTTGTTACTTACAACTCTGAATTCCCACACTTGGACAACTGGGCATTCTTTATGCACCAGTCATCTCAGACCTTATAAAAAGTTGTATTGACACTCATGAGCTATATCTTCTTATGAAAGTGTGCTTCTTAAGAGAAGCATGAAACTTAACTTAGAAAATAGATAGTCCCTAATTCTAAGTGTTATTTTCTTTCTCAGTCTATAGGCAGTAATTTTATTTTGAGATTTTTTATTTACTCAGTTTTGGTTGGGAGCCACCGGAGTATGCTCAGGGGTCACTGATGGCTCTGCACTAAAAAAATTACTCCCTAGAAAGGCTCAGGGATGCCAGAGATCAAACTTGTGCAAGCAGTGTACAAGAGAAGTACTATCTGTAATATATCTCTAACCTCATCGATTCACTTTTGAATCTATTCCCTCTGGACTATCTAGAATTCTTTATTTCTTTGTTTGTATTTAATAAGATTCTATAAGTAAACTTTTTGTTGTTGTTGTTGTTTTTTGTTTTTTTGGGCCACACCCTGTAACGCTCAGGGGTTACACCTGGCTATGCGCTCAGAAGTTGCTCCTGGTTTGGGGGACCATATGGGATGCCGGGCGATCGAACCGCGGTCCGTCCAAGGCTAGCACAGGCAAGGCAAGCACCTTACCTCTAGCGTCACTGCCCGGCCCCGAGTAAACTATTTTATAGATTAAATTTTCCCTACTCAAAGAACCCCTATAAGTTCAGTCAACAATTTGAATCTGGGTGGATATAAATATTTAATAACTAATTCTGGCTTGCTAAAATCTTTCTGAAATATAGTTCAATTTGTGATATAATATTATCTATGTTGACCTCTATCATTTCTACTAATAGAACTTATCTCAAGAATTTCATGATACTACTTAATTAGTGATTTTTATTTTATGAAAATAGGGAGTAGCCATTTTCAAAACTTATCTTCTAATTTATTTTATTACAGCATACAGAGCACATAGAGACTGCAAAAACAACATTTAATTCTGAAAATATAGCCATCAATTCTGTAGCATTTTTTTCATATGCTCCCTCTTACCCACTACTGGTCAAATGCGGTCTTTGGAACTAACATTTGGAGTCTCTTACTCACAGTATACATAGAAAATGATTACTTTCTGCTTGCTACCTTAGGAGAATAATTGGAACAAATGCATTTTAAGAATCACTCCAAGTGGTTAATTTGCAAGTATAAGGAAGTTGCTAGATGGATTTGGAAGTGTATCTTTTGTATGTCCAACTGTTCTTTTCTTAAAGTTAGTAAAGTTTCACAACTTTGAGGTTTGTGAAAAGGGAAAACTGTAATTTTAGCAGACAGTGTTGTTCTTAGGCATGGACAAACTTGGGTCCTTGCCCAGCTCTCCCAACTGTAGCATTGTGCTGTTCTGAAGCTTGCCAGGGCCTCTGTTTTCTGCTAATAGACCACAAGTTTTCTTGTGGGTTTTCTATTGTTAAAGATGATAAAAACAGATTCATATAGAAAACTCAGTAGAAATGTACAGTACTTGTACCAGAAACACTGAAAAAATATCTTGTTTCAGTGCTATTGGTATTTTTTTCTTCTTTATTTTTTCTTTTTGGCAGAAATAAGAGGCACAGGCGGGCTCGGCTGGCACCTCAGCAGAAAAAAAAGAAAGAAGAAGAAAAAGAAAAGAAAAAAAGCAGAATCAGAAGAAAAGGAAAATCAAGGCACAGATGGCAGCAAACATTCTCAAAGCCACCATGATGAAAAGTTCTAAGATAGAATGCTCGGGGATTGGGCAGCCATCCCTTTGATGAAAGGATTTTCAAAGATTCTTCCTCAGTTTAGGTTAGAGAGACAGGTTGAGAAAGTCTATTTAAAATAAAATAAGAGTCATCCAAAGAAAAAAGGACTTCATGAAAAATATGTATGCAATCTTCAATTATTGGGATAATTAATCCTAGTGAAGTGGGAGATGTCTTTATATAGGGCCATTTTTACTTTATGTAGACAATAACCGAAACAGATATTAAAATAAAAGCTATATAAACAGCTTAATGAGATAATCTTTCCATAATGCTTTAAAAAGCATAAGATCAGGGACTACCATAATGGTTATTTGTACGAATTACAGATGCAAAATTATCATCCTTCATGGTTTCCAGGTAGTTACATGAAAATCTCCCTTGTCCTACTTCTTTAATAGTATGGAATAGAAGAGTTTAGTCAAAACTCTGAAAACACTTATATTCCAATTTCAAATAATAGCAGGCATCAAGGAAAGAAAAAAAATCTTCTTATCAACTTTTATAAAATTATTACACAACAATAAAATTGAGACTCACTTCTTCGTGATTAAGTAATAGATAACATATCAAAACATAATAAATAACAAGTAAAAGTTAATTTATATAGAACAAGTTTGCACTTTTACTTTTAACATTCCTTAGAAATCTATCCTTTTGGACAGCAAGGATTAACTTGTGAATTTCTCCCATAAGTATTCGAAAGAGGTAATATTCTTTATAAATAAACAGTTTTTAATGGCTGTTAAGCAAATATTAAAGGGATGCTGGGAAAATATTATTAAATATAAGTGAATCATAGATTCCAAGAAACATTTGACTTTCTAAAAATGTAGTCAATGCTGGTCCCTTCTACTCTATGCCAAACACCTTTATCCAAATCTAGATTCCAAAAGCAATGCCTTTTCTCTCATAAATCATCACTGGGGCCCAGGTGTCATGATCTCTTCTGCCCTGGAGCTGTCTCCAAAAATCTCCATCTAAAGTTGCCTGCTTGGGGCCAAGGCAGTGGCACAAGCAGTAAGGCATCTGCCTTGCCTGTGCTATCCTAGGTCTGACGCAGTTTGATCTCCTGGCATCATGTATGGTTCCCCAAGACAGGAGCGATTTTCGAGCTTATTGCCAGGAGTAACCCCTGAGCATCAACAGGTTGGCCAAAAAAAATAAAATAAAATAAAAATAAATAAATAAATACATAATAAAGTTGCCTGCTTGTCTAAGAGCTAGAGCTATCTGTTTAAAGTGCTTTGATAGCTATGCCATGGGCCACATGGCTATAAACACTCTGAGAATAAGGAAGCATTTATTGTCTTTTGTTCAAGGACATAGAAGCTACTGTATCTATAAATATGAATTGGACAGGTGAATTTTAAGCAAATAGAAAACTCCAGGAGAAATTTTGAGGGAGAATTATTGTAGGGTACAAAGTCTGAGACCACACAATTTAAATAAAGCAAAGTAAAGCTTGATTTCATCATATTACAAGCTTAAAACTGACTGGCCAGGGTGAGCTCCAGAGAGAAAACCCCCACAGGGGTCACAAGCCAGGTTATATAGGAATAGAAGCAGGAATTCTTGACCTTTAAGTTGATTGGCTGTTGTCTATGGTGTGTTTCTAGAATGTTTCATTATGTCCTTTTATGGCTAGCTGTCTGGGGAGATATATTTTATTTTACAGGGCCTTGGTTTCTGCATCATTATTGTTGGGATAGAAACTTATCCTTTAAATGGACATTTAGATTTGTTAGCTTTAAATAAAAGTTAACTTTGGGTTGACAAAACGAAGTCCCTCTACTCCAGATTCACAAAGACCATGGATCAATAGCAAATTATATAGTTTAGGGCCATAACCTAAATATATATAATAAAATTTATGTGCTATATGAGATTTGAACTCATGGATTAAAGAGAAATGTGGCATACTAAAACCTAATATTATTTTTATGAGTGTAGCTTTGATCTTTTTACATTTGTTTATTAATATAAAAATGGAAAAAACTTATTTTTCAAGATAATTCAAAGGCTAGAGTACTAAATAAATCTTCAAAACAAATGTTGATTTGTGTAAAATTTAATCATGTGTGGCTTAATCAAAAACTGTCTGAAGACTAAATGCAATTATAACATCATTTTATTAGAGGAGGCTCCCAACACAAAAAGGCAATATTTTTCTCTGACAAAAAAAAGTTTAAGACCTATAAATTGCTTGAGAAGAGAAGTGAGTGAATATCTGACAGATGGAAGGGAAGAATTTTAAACTATAAAGTCATGAAAAATTAATAAAGTCTATGCTAACAAATGCTGTTCAGTGACAAGGCCGTTGATAAAATTTAGAGAACTTAACAAATTTTTAAATAATTTAAAAGCTAGTATTTAATCAAGATTTAAAAGTTTTGATAGATAATGTCAAGAAGGTTGACTACTCAGATTCTTTGTAAGCATTAATCTATGAGTGGTACAAATCTTTTTGAAAAGTTGAATTAGTCACAAATAACTTCTTGAGTCCTTATTAAATAAACACAAGAGGATTTTCCCTACTCAGTAGAATGGAGAGACACTATTTTTGAATAAAAGCTTACCTCAAAGCAACATGCTACTGACCTGTATAAAATTGAAGATATTTAACTCTACACAGGGAAATAGGATTTGGCATAACAAGCAACATTTGATGCAATACTGTCATGGTAAATAAGGTAAGTTACACTACATAGTCAATCTCCAAGCATGCAACCCTATCTATTGTTATGACACTGGGGAGTTAAATAAGAAATGTAAAATTTATACAGAGGTTAGATCATTAGCAAATATCTTCTGGAGCCCTAACAAATGTGTTAAAATGATATATAGAATATTTATTCTTAGAAATAGATCCTCAGAACAGACAAATAGGAATAATACTGTGGGCAAAAGAATCTGGGAAATAGGGGGATTGCTTCAAGCTGGCCTTGAATATAAAAGAAAGTCTCTATTCAGAGATTTGTGTTCCTGCTGTTTTGAAGGCAGGTTGAGCTAAGGAGAAAGTAATCCAGGTCAAAACAGCCTATCCTATTCTCACAAACCATCTAGGTTATTGCCGTCATAAGCATTGCAACCACTATCTTTACATACCATCTGAGCTAATGATGCCATGTACCTTTTGACCACTGTCTTCACATACCATATGGTTGCTGTAATGCCGAAGCAATGTAAAGATGTATTACCCACATTCTGTTTTCTGCCTAATGTTTGCTTTAAAAACCCCATCCCTACTTTCAGTAAATGAAGCCTATTGATCAAACAATATGTCCCTTCCCTCCTCTCTCCTGGTCTAGCTTCACAGGCTACAGTCTGAATTAGACCTTTCCCACCCCCTTGCATATATTTTGTTGGGGAGCATTCTGTCAGAGTCCGACAGAAGAACCAATCTATCTTGGAGTTGAGTATCAATTTTTAAACTCGGCCAAGCACCTCCCAGTTCACAACTAACTGCTAGCATAAGACTATTCCTATAATCATAAATATAAAATATAAAAACCATATATATATCCCTAGGAGTGGTATAGTTGGATCATATGGAAGCTCAATTTACAGTTTCTTGAGGAATCTCCATATTGTTTTCCATAAAGGCAGGACTAGATGACATTCCCTCCAGAAGTAAATAAGAGTTCCTTTCTCCCCACACCCCAGCCAGCACTGATTGTTTTTGTTCTTTGTTTTGTTTGTTTGTTTTGTTTTAAGATCACACCAGGTGATGTTCAGGGGTTACTTCTGGTTATGTACTCAGAAATTGCCCCTGGCTTGGGAGACCATATGGGACACCAGAGAATCGTACTGTGGTCTGTCTTAGATTAGCACATGCAAGGCAAATGCTCTAATGCCCGTGACACTGCTTGGTCTCTGTTCTTGTTCTTTTTTAAAAGGTTTTTGGGTTAAACCAGCCTATGATCTGTATATCAACGAAGAACTCTAATTCCAGAGGTCTGACTGAGACAACTGCAACTGAGCAGAACTTCTGGAAACATAATGAAAGACTATCCTAGGCATCGTCCTAGGATTGGTGCAAAAGCCAAGACCACCATCTACAGAAGACTGATTAAAACTGATGGAACAGAACTTCTAGAACTGTAAAGAAAGACTTCATCCCAGGCTCCATCCTATGACCTGTGCAAATACTAAGATCTCTAGCTTCAGAGGACTGAATTTATCATCCATGACTGAGCAGAAAGTTTCCAGACACCACAAAAGGACATATGGGAGAGTAAAAGAGCATGTATGGAGCTTGTAATTATTCCGATGACAGTATGCTTCAAGGGCAGAGAAACCCTGTATCTCGTAGGCCACGGTAATTCCCTTTCTATCTCCCCAATATTTAATGTGCCTATGCAAAAAATAAAGAGAGAGAGAGAAGGAAGCACAAATTAATTTTTGTTGTTGTTGTTTGTTTTTTTATTTGTTATTAGTTTGGATTTTCTGTTTTGTTTTGTTTTTATTTCAGGACCTTGGTTATTGTTTGGTTATTATCTTTATTGCTGTGGTGCTTTCTTCCTTTCCCCTTTCTTCCCTTAAATTGATATTTGTAACATCTAGAAGGACCCTCTAATTTTTTTACTTGTTTTATTTTTGCCCCCCACCTTTTTTTTCTCCTTCAAACAGAACAACATAACTTGAAGCATCTTGTTCTTCCTCATAATTTGAAGAGGGAAATAACGGAGGGTACCAAGACCAAATAGTTATATGAACATTGAGTAGAAATAAAAAATGATCATACTTAAACACCAAAACCAAAGCCAATGACAACAGAATCGATACCCTATCATAACAATATAGACACAGAGGGACAACTTATACTAGCAACTAGCAGCCTGGATGGGAGAGGAAGGAGATATGGGATGCATGCTGGGAACAGGGGTGAAGGGAGGACAACATTGGTGGTGAGAATGCCCCTGATTTAATGTCACTATGTACCTAAAATATTAAAAGGAAGGAGGGAAGGAAAGAAAGAAAGAAAAGAAAGAAAGAAAGAAAGAAAGAAAGAAAGAAAGAAAGAAAGAAAGAAAGAAAGAAAGAAAGAAAGAAAGAAAGAAAGAAAGAAAGAAAGAAAGAAAGAAAGAAAGAAAGAAAGAAAGAAAGAAAGAAAGTAAGAAAGAAAGAAAGAAAGAAAGAAAGAAAGAAAGAAAAAAAAGAAAGAAGAAAGAAAGAAAGAAAGAAGAAAGAAAGAAAGAAAGGAAAGAAGGAAGGAAGGAAGAAAGCAAGGAAGAAAGGAAGAAAGCAAGGAAGAAAGAAAGAAAAAAGAAAGAGAAAGAAAGAAAAGAAAGATAGAAAGAAAGCAAGGAAGAAAAAAGAAATTAAAGAAAGGAAGAATGAATGAGAGAAAAAAAGAAAGAAGGAAGGAGGAAGGAAGGAAGAAAGACGAAAGAAAGGAAAGGAAGAAAGAAAGAAGTAAGAAAGAAAGAAAGAGAGAGAGAAAGAAAGAAAGAAAGAAAGAAAGAAAGAAAGAAAGAAAGAAAGAAAGAAAGAAAGAAAGAAAGAAAGAAAGAAAGAAAGAAAGAAAGAAAGAAAGAAAGAAGAAAGAAAGAAAGAAAGAAAGAAAGAAAGAAAGAAAGAAAGAAAGAAAGAAAGAAAGAAAGAAAGAAAGAAAGAAAGAAAGAAAGAAAGAAAGAAAGAAAGAAAGAAGAAAGAAAGAAAGAAAGAAAGAAGAAAGAAAGAAAGAAAGAAAGAAAGAAAGAAAGAAAGAAAGAAAGAAAGAAAGAAAGAAAGAAAGAAAGAAGAAAGAAAGAAGAAAGAAGAAAGAAGAAAGAAAAAAGAAAGAAAGAAAGAGAGAGAGAAAGAAAGAGAGAAAGAAAGAAAGAGAAAGAAAGAAAGAGAGAAAGAAAGAAAGAAAGAAAGAAAGAAAGAAAGAAAGAAAGAAAGAAAGAAAGAAAGAAAGAAAGAAAGAAAGAAAGAAAGAAAGAAAGGAAGGAAGGAAGGAAGGAAGAAAGCAAGGAAGAAAGGAAGAAAGCAAGGAAGAAAGTAAAGAAAGAAAAGAAAGAAAAGAAACGAAGGATGAATGTGAGAAAGAAAGAAAGAAGGAAGGAAGGAAGGAGGGAAGGAAGGAGGGAGGGAAGGAAGGAAGGAGGGAGGGAGGGAAGGAAGGAAGGAAGGAAGGAAGGAAGGAAGGAAGGAAGGAAGGAAGGAAGGAAGGAAGGAAGGAAGGAAGGAAGGAAGGAAGGATGGATGGATGCCGGGCTTCGAATCACCGTCCTTCATGCAATGCAAACACCTTACCTTTATGCTATCTCTCTGTTCCCTTGTTCTTGTGATGTGTGCCAGTCTCTATGGCGCGAGATAGTACATCATTTCTGTTTTGATATTCATCTCACTGATGATTAGTGATGTGGAGCATTTTCTCATATACCTTTTGGCCATTTGTATTTGTACTTTGAGAAATTGTTCATTTCTTCTCTTGGGAACTTTTGTGATTTTGAGGCCAAAGTTGTTCTCCAATATTCCAATTAATTTGTACAAATGCCCTCAGGCACTCACAAGTCAAAGTTTCATGTTTTCCACTGCCTAGTCCCATGGAACTAGGTGTGTAAATATCCTAAGCACTCACAATCTTAGACCCAAGGCTTTTTCAAACTTATCAGAAATCTACCAGAAGAAACTGTGACTATGTCAAACTGTCCAACACTCAGGCCTGCTCAAACATGTCTTACAAATATACAGGAAACCCAAGATTTGATTCCTTGGCTTTAAACTAGACCTTCTTATACTTGGTCTCACAGGCCTCGCTAATAACACCATAAAACATTACACATAAGACTGACCTTCACTCTATCATTTCTGCAAAGCACTGGCAAATGCAAATCCATTTGCAGTTAATACAGTACGATGACTATCACTGTGTACTTGTTTATCTAGTCTATACCTACTGGTCTCAACTATGTAGCCACTAGAGACTATGTAATGTGAATCAAAATCTAGGCCCACTATCTCTGTGCACTAGATGATTTAGGCCATTTATGACACAAATTCTCAGCATGAACCCAGGACCACACAATTGTAAAGCATAGTCAGAAAGTGAAAATTTGAATACTATACATAAAGATGACAAAGGAACTAATCCATACAATGAATCTGTATTAATGTATAAATCCTGGGAAGATCCTTAGCATATCAAAAATTCTGAATTCTATGATGTAAATATCAATAAAATAAGGACTTTCATTGATATTCAATTTTATTATTATAATAACCAATCAAAAATTACTGGACAATATAAAATTCCTATATAGCCATATAGAATTTCTACTCAAAATAAGTCAATATAATGCAAAATAAAAGTCTTTTATTTCTATAAACAATGGTCCTCAAACTACGGCCCGCGGGCCACATATTGTATTTGTTCCCGTTTTGTTTCTTCACTTCAAAATAAGATATATGCAATGTGCATAGGAATTTGTTCATAGCTTTTGTTTTTATTATGGTTCGACCCTCCAACAGTCTGAGGGATAGTGAACTGGCCAACTGTTTAAAAACTTTGAGGACCACTGCTTAAAACTCATAGTGGTCAAAGTTGTCATAGGGATATTAACCAAACTCATATGGTCCTAGATACTTTGGTGACTGTGGGATATTATAATTTTATTTTATACAATTTAAAGCACTACCCTAAGTATCTAAACTATAACCATGTTTGAAACAATGATAAAATAAAAAGCTGGAGAGATAGTACACCAAGTAGGGAGCTTACCTAATATTCAGCAAACCTGCATTGTTTCTTGTACTCCATATGACCCCCTGAACATAGAGCCAGTTGTGATCACTGAGCACTTCTTGGAAATCACCCCAAAAACAAAGTAAGAAAATGCCTAGATGTAATATAAAAACAAAAGAAAAAGTAGAGATAAAAGTATCTGACAAATATTCCATGCAATAATGGAAGATTAATGTTGTTAAAATGAGAACCCAAATAGAGCATTATGTAAATTCAGTTCCATACTTATTAAAAATCTATTAACATAGAAATATACTATACGAGTAGAGAGAGATATAAAAGGGTTAAGATGCATGTCTTGAATGTTCTTTTACTGGTACTTCATGGTCTCCTGACCATCTAAAATTGTGACTCTTGTCCAATCAGTACCACAAAGTTAGCGTCTCACATTGATTCACTGGGTAAGCATGAATAGTAAAATGGAGTTTCTCAATGCACCCCTACTTTTTTAAGGTAATATAATTTTAAAAAAAAATTTGAAATAGACCAAAGTAACCCTGAAAAGAAAGAAAATAGAAGGCATCAAGATCCCAGTGCTAAACTATATTTTAAAACAATATTAATCAAAGTAGTGTGAGGCTGGAATAAAAACAGACACCTAAACTAATGGAATAGAATTGGATTCAGAATGAAGTCCTCAAATATAAAGATAGTAATTTACACTCAGGATTCAAGAGTCTAGAGAGAACAAAGAAAAATATCTTCAACAAATGGTATAAAACTTGTAAATGGCATGAACTACATTCTTAGATCACATAGTCAAAACACTCCATGGTGTTAACTTCATTGACTACATTTGGCAAGGAAAACAAATTCCAAGAGAAAAAAGAGATTGTACCATACTAACAATATTTTGTAGTGTGAAAAAAAAAACTATTATTGAGACAAAAAGACATTATGGTGAATAGAAGAAAATATTGACACAACATATGTCTGACAAAGGTATATAAAGCACTTAAAAATTTTGATATTTGAAATAAAAGGAAGGAAGCCATTAAAATGGATAAAAGTTTGAATATACTTAATCAAAAACAGAGAAAGTAAAAGATACATCAAAATATGCTCAATTCACTTATTGTCATGGAAATTCATACCAAAGTATCATTAAAATATGAATAACATCACTGAAAGGTAGCACGTGAGTGAATGTCCTATATCAAAAATGTCAAAACAATAAGCATGGGAGGTTGATGTGGAAAAAAGAAAAATTTTTTCTATATTGATAGGAATGCAAACTGCTTAATCCTCTATAAATTACTATGGATATTTTTAATTACAAATAGGTTTTGGATAGATGTTACAGTGGATAAGGTGCTTGCCCTGCATGCAACTAACCTGGGTCAATTCCCAATACTCCATATGATATCCTAAATCTTCCAGATGTGAACTCTGAATACAAAGCCAATAGTAAAGCCAAATATGACCACAAAACAAAACAAAAATAAAATAACATGATTCTGTAATTTACTCCTTGATGTCTATAATAAAAATACAAAAACACTTATTTTAGAAAGTATATGAGGAAGCAATTAATTTCACTGTAGCACTTTATAATATCCAATATCTGGAATCAACTAAAACACTTAAAGAGAGATAAAAAAGTAAAGGCATTGTGATAAATATATGATATATAAGTAGTTTATGTAATACATATTTATGATATATAATATATATTTTATAATATTCATATACATAAATTTATATGCATATAAATATATATAAAATATTCAGATGTAAAATAGAATATATAATGCTTCACTTCTTTTTAATACATCATGAATGAAACTTGAGGGTGTCAGGCTATTTGAAAAAAGTAAAGAAAGATTTACGGATGTTAAACCAGCCTTGCATTCCTGGGATGAAACCTACTTGATCATAGTGGATGATCTTTTTTTTTTTTTTTTAAAGAAGGGATCTTTATTAACTTTTCAATATTGCAGCTGTCATTATTCTTTACTATAGGTAAAACATGTCAAGTTTTCCTTTACATGTTTCTTTTTTTTTAACTACTCTCTTTTTTTTTTACGTGTTCATGCTGTTTATTATGAGAAAAATACAAATCAAAACAACAAGAAACCATAGCACACCAGTGACAATAGCATAAATAAAAATGATTACAAACAAAACAACCTATGTTGGTGGGAATATGGTAACAAAAGCAACCCTTTTCCCAATTAGTGACAATATTATCTGGTTCAGACTCCATGGGGAAACTGTATGGAAATTTTTTTTTTTTTTACAAGTACAACAATTTTAACCAATGGGAGCATAAACACATTTTGATGGCGGGAAGGATAAAGAGGAACCTGGCAGGATGGGGGGAGGGGAAGCAAATTCTTAAACAAATAGCTAATTGATATTTACGCAAATACAATTATTTGTTTAGCCTATTTTCCATTTAGATCTATCTTTTGTGCAAGCAATAAGGATCATAATTTAAACTTTACAAAAACATATCTATAACTACATGCTTGAGAGCAGTTACAAAAACAGGTTCCATGGAAAGGTTAAGGCATCTGGTTAAGCCAGATTCTTTGTGCTGAGCTAAATTTATTTGCAGAGTTTTCTGTTGGTTCGGGGCTATACAAACTTTTGTGGCTTGAATCAGGCAGGCGGTGGAAAATTTATTCAGAGTTCCTTTGATATGTGGGGTGCTCGATCTCCCACATCTCCCCCTGTTTAGTATACAATATGGAAGGGACAGACGTGCCTCGGTGGACTGGCCACACTGGGTGAAGAGGTGTGGGGCTTCCAGTCACCGCATCTGCTACCCTTGAGTCAGTCGTTTCCAAAGCTATGCAAGGCACGAGCGCACAGATTGAGGTCTATGCGCCAGCTCCTCGATAACTTCAAACTTAAGTGGCGGAGAGTTGGCAGGAGGGGAGATGTCAGGTGTCAGCTGGTCTTCTGAGGTGCATAGTTGTTGGTACAGAACCTTTGAGTCCTTTCTGGTTGCTTCATCCACTTGATTCTTTACGAAGGTGGTGAGTTTGCGAAAAGCCCAAGGACCAAAGGAAACAAGCAACATAAAGCCAATGAAGGGCCCCCAAAAGGCTGGGAGCACTGTTGTTATCCATGGAGTGGTAGAAAACCAATTTTTGTACCAGCTCTCACTCTGCTCTATATCCTTTTATCTATTTACTAAATTATCCTCTATGTGTTGAATGCTATCTCTAGCTAAGCCGAATTTATTTTAAAAAGCAACATTTTACTCTAAGGATGACACAAATTCCCCCCTCCCTCAAAAAAAATGTTAATTTTGAACCACGGTGGTTATTCTGCACTCTTTGCTAGGAAATCAACAATAGTGTAAACTTCTTTAAGTTTGTAAACATTTTTAGCAACAGTTATAAGGCATTAGCAGATTCTAGAGTATGAACCAATGAATAAATATTTGTGCTTACACCAATAACACCTAGGCCTTTTAATAAGGCTAGGGTGATGGCAGTGTTTGATTTTTGTACTGCAGTGGGGGAGAGACACAAGATTATATTTAAGAGGTAATAAGGCAATTTTTGATCTAACAGTCAATTTAGGCATTAAAACAACCAAAACACAGTGGTACTAGGACTAAAGAAACAAATGTAAAACAATGGGGGAGATAAACTAGTGAAACAGGCAAAAAACGTTAAATTGGGGGGCAATCATGAACTGAAAGGAGAAATCAACGACAAGAATTTGATTACAATTTTAGGGGGAATCATATTGGGTACCAAAAGGCAAAGTTCAAGTTCCACCACCTGTTCCAAGGTGATGCCGAAGTGAGGCTTGGGGCTGGATTGCAGAGCGCAGGGGTCAGAGACAGGCAGGGGGTCGCCAAAGCAGAAGGGTGGATGATCTTTTTAATGAGGCATTGAATCCTATTGGCCAGGATTTTGTGGAGGATCTTTACATCTGTATTCATCAGCAATATTGGTCTATAATTTTTTTGGTAGCATCTGTCTGATTTAGGTATCAAGGTGATGTTGACTTCATAAAAGCTGTTTGGAAGTGTTCCTGTTTCTTCGATTTCATGAAGGAGTCTTGCCAGGATTGGTAGAAGTTCCTCTTGAATGGTTTGAAAGAATTCATTAGAAAATCCATCTGGGCCTGGACTTTTGATTTGGGGCAGACATTTGATTACTGTCTTAATTTCCTCATTAGTGATGGGTGTGTTTTAGATAGGCTACACCCTCTTCATTCAACTGTGGAAGATTATAAGAGTCCAAAAATTTATCCATTTCTTCCAGGTTTTCATTTTTAGTGGCATAGAGTTTCTCAAAGTAGTTTCTGATTACCCTTTGGATTTCTACCCTATCAGTAGTGATCTCTCCTTTTTCATTCCTATTACGAGTTACCAAGTTTCTCTCTCTCTCTCTTTCTTTCTTAGTTTTGCCAATGGTCTATCAATCTTGTTTATTTTTTCAAAGAACCAACTTCTCTTTTCATTGATATTTTGGATTGTTTTTTGGGTTTCCACTTCATTGACTTCTGCTCTCAGCTTTGTTATTTTCTTCTGTCTCCATATTTTTGGGTCCTTTTGTTGAGTACTTTCTAATTCTATGAGCTGCATCATTAAGTTATTCAGATATGCCCTTTCTTCTTTCCTGATGTGTGCTGCAAAGCTTATCTAGTCTTAAAAGAGAGGCCCAAATACACTTGTAGACATACTGGTTTTACAGCTGATCTCACTGGGGTTCTTGGGAGAAATCTTATGAAACACTGGTGTCCTCATGAGAGACCAATAGTCCATCTTTTCTAATCCTCAAATTCTCGTAACTGGCCACATGATGCCACCATAATTTTAATACTAATTTCATAGTAGGAATACATCAAGTTATCATAAAAGCAATGCAACTTCAACAAACAAAATCCAGGGGACCAGAGAGATAGCATGAAGGTAGCACATTTGCCTTGCATGCAGAAGGATGGTGGTTCGAATCTTGGCACCCATATGGTCCCCCGAGCCTGCCAGGAGTGAATCCTGAGCATAGAGCCAGGAGTAATTCCTGAGCGCTGCTGGATGTGATCCAAAAACCATAAATAAATAAATAAATAAATAAATAAATAAATAAATAAATAGATAAATAAATAAATAAATAAATAAATAATTTGGGCCTCTCTTTTAAGACTAGATAAGCCTTTTAATCCTGATAATGTTTAATGTTCAAATTAATCTTATATTTAATAACAATTGTTTGCACAATTATCAAATGAGGAAACAAAAAGTTGAAAAGTTGAAGTAAAAAAGGAAGGTGAACGTAAAGTTCATTAGAAAACAGCAATCGCATATTATATAATGTTAGCAAAAAATAATTATTTAATTTTTTGAGGATTTAATTGCATTCTCAATTAACCTAACAGCTAAAATATGAGGGAAATATACATAAAATGAAATAAAACAATTAAGCAACACTGTAAATGTTTAATTATTATTAATTTATTTAGTTTTCATTGTAGCACTGCTGGTCATAATGAATTCATTTGATATTAATAGGAATGTTAGAGGCAATTTCATTATAATGTAGTTTTAATTCATGTGTCAGTAAAAGAGCTATACTAAAATTTACATTTATTATTGAATACTGTATGCAATATCTAAGTTTTAAAAACGTTACTGGGATTTTTTAAATTGTGGTAAATAACCAAATTTTAAGATAAAAAATATTTGCTTTGAACTGCAATATAATGGCAAAGTTGATACAGATTTATGCAATTATGAAGTTCTATGGCATTTGAAAAATTCAGTTATTAATGGCTAAAACATTTTTCATTTTTTAATATTTAATATTAACTGTTTAAACTAATTTATCAAAACTTTTCCAAATGTTGCCATTAACAAGGATAAAGCAAAGATTGTTTACTTCTTTTTTTTATTTTTATTTAAACACCTTGATTACATACATGATTGTGTTTGGGTTTCAGGTTGTTTACTTCTAACTCCTCATTCTTTGCTTTTGTGAAATTCAGAGGTAACATGCAGATTTAGTGTTTCAACAGAATTTGTATTTTAATAATTTCTGAATCATAGTACATTCATAAAATATTAAATCAAATTAAATTAAATTAAATTTGTGATTTAAAACTGTCTCCTTGAATTGTTATAAAATATAGAGATAGGGCCCAGAGAGATAGCACAGCGGTGTTTGCCTTGCAAGCAGCCGATCCAGGACCTAAGGTGGTTGGTTCGAATCCAGGTGTCCCATATGGTCCCCTGTGCCTGCCAGGAGCTATTTCTGAGCAGATAGCCAGGAGTAACCCCTGAGCACCGCCGGGTGTGGCCCAAAAACCAATATATATATAAGCATCTGCAGAACTGGAACACTAAGTTTTCAGCAAATCTTTATGTGCACCCAAAATGGAAACAGTAATTTACTTTTACTTCATAGAAAGCCTGTAAAATAATTTTCAAAATTATACAAGAACTAATGATAATAGACAACCAAAATCTTATAGTCAAGTTGGAAAATGGGGGCATTAACTCTTGAGGCAGTTATTCAGCAATGCATAAGAAAGCAAACTATCTTATAATTCCATACTTGAAATATTTCACTCTAATAAATGTTCATGGGAAAGGTAGCTTAGAGGTATATGTCCACAATTCATCCTTTTTTTCATTTTGTATAAATAATTAGTTGGAATAAAGTTATCTTAATATTAATGCTGCTTTCTTTCCCTACATACCCCATTGTAAACTAAAACTTGTTTAACTGAAGCATAATTCCCTATTGTTACTTCTTCTCATTATTGAAAACAATTCATAAAAACATTGATAAAAATATAAAGGAACTCATTAAATACTGTGAATCAAAATCCACAAAAGAAGTTTTATTTTTTTCTGGCATAATCAAATGCTCAGCAACAAATATGAACTATCAGTTTTAAGACATTCCAAATCTGATAATTATGGAAAAGAAAACCAAATAAGTTGCTGGCTTTTCACATTATTGATAAAAAAGGAGGTTTATTGATATAAGAAGGAGCAAGTTAGGAGGTTTCCATCAAATATCATGAATTGAGCATATAGAGTGAATGTGGAGGAACCAAGGTAGATGGAATTTATAGGGGAAATTCCAAGATGAGAGAAAATGGTGGGATTTGGGAGTAAAAGGATAAAGAACAAAGATATAGACAAAGAGTCATAACAGAGATATAGAGAAGAGTAAAAGAGAGATAAAATGGAAGATAGAGACAGAATCGTGAGTAGCCATAAACTAATAGGCTCAACAACACTAAAAATATGAGAGCTAAGCTGCAACCACTGAACTTTTAAATTGCGCCTCTCAAGGTGGCAGGCAAAAGGTGAGGTGGGGTTGTAAATGACAATAAAGTATGTAAACTCTGTTGATGGGCATTGATAACGGTCTGGGATTCATGCTGAAATATTATATAAAGAAAACTCAACTATCAATAATTTTGTAAATCACGATTCTTTAAATTAAAATATTTTTTACAAAGATTGGGTATTGAATATATTTATTTCCCTCTAAGAAGTATCTTAATAAAACTCTATATACATTTCTGAAATCTGAATACCAAAAAGTCTAATTTAAGAGGAAAAATATCATAGAGAAGATTTTATATAAATAGTGATAATTACAGAAGTAAAATACATTGTAAAGAAAATGTGGAAAATATGTGAGGTCCTTGTGGCATTTAATACTCCCAGTTTCCCCCATTTGTATTAAAGGGTTTTTGTTTTTGTTTGTGGAGAAGAAATATAAGAGAATTCAGAACTCTACTAAGATCCCAATACAAATATTAAAGAAGCTATAAAGAATGAAAACATCAGCATTACAATCTACAGGACATACAGAAAACAAAGATCAAACTTTTCAAGAATTATGTAAAGTTGCAGGGGTCTTCAAACTATGGCCCACGGGCCACATATTGTATTTATTCCCATTTTGTTTCTTCACTTCTAAATAAGATATATGCAGTGTGCGTAAAAATTTTTCATAACTTTTGTTTTTACTTTAATCTGACCCTCCAACAGTCTGAAGGACAGTGAACTGGCCCCCCGTTTAAAAAGTTTGAGGACCCCTGGTAGAGAATCAATCAATAGTGTAATTTCTCACATAAGGAAATACAATACTGTCAGGGATTAGCAACAAAAATGAACTAAGAAAGTTAATGTGTTGGAAATGGAGCATATAATTCACCCTAACCTCTGCTCTTATGGGGCATCAACAGAGCTTTAAAGTAAATTTAAAATTATGAAGTTTTCAAATATTTTTTAATTTATAATGCTGCTTTATACTAATCAAATTATTCGTATCAGCAAGACAAAATTTATAGTATCTAAGCACAAGTAGTAAGCCATGTAAAGAATCAGAAAAATATTAAATGATAAAAAGAAAAAAATAATCAATACATATAGATACAGGTGCAGAGCACAAGTAATTAAAACTAGTAAACAGGTATCCAAATAGTATGAAAACTTGCCTCAAATACTTGTAAAAGTGAAGATGAATTGAATAGACAAGTAAAATCATTTAAAAATTAAAGAGTTTCAGACAAAATTCTAAATATGAAATTTAGAATCCTTGTTGGAAAAATGCATTATATAAAATTACTACCAATTAGATAATGCAGAAAAAAAACTAAGTTTGAAAATCTAGCTATGCAAATTCTCTGAAATAAACCACAAAAAAAGCACTTAGAAAATATTTAGAGTACACAATGAGCTGCTATTGTGACTAATACGTATGCAGCTAGAGGATCCGTAAAATACTGATGCTAAACAGAAAAAATAATTGAAAGAATTTAAAGAAAAATAGGCTCAAAGAACTTCAGAAATAAATGTAAATTTAAAAGGTTAAAATACTGTAGACCACATTGGACAATGAAGACAAAGGTTAGGTTGGTAGGTTTTATATCAACTCTATCAACAATCAGATTAAATATAAATTAAAAATCATTTTTCACAAGAAACTCTTTTGCTAAAATAAACTAATTGCTGTGGCCAGAGTAATAGTAGTTATGTCATTTACCTTTCATGCAGCTGCCATGTTTCAATCTTCAATCTCCAATATACCATATGATTCCCCATCACAACCACCACCTGTACCACCAGGCATAATTCCTGAGGGAAGATCCAGAAATAATCCCTGAGCATGGCTGGCTGTGCTGCCTTCAAATAAATAAATAAATAAATAAATAAATAAATAAATAAATAAATAAATAAATAAATAGAACTTAAAAGTAATATTCTAATGTACTTTAAAACATAGCTAATATCAGACTCAGTGACAAAAGATTAAATGTCCCTACTATAAAATCATGAGTAAAACAAAAATGCATGCTTAACCCATTTTGATTAAACATTCAGATCTTTAAACATACCTACCACTTGTTATTAATGACTACAATAAATGTAAGCACTATTTCTGGAAATATTATATTAGCTAGTCTAGAAATCATTTTTGCAAGGCTAAAGCTATTGTAAACAATTCGTATTGTTCTTTGTATATAGAAATATTGAAGTAAGTTTCTTCTAATACCGTTAAAAATTACATACATGTAGCAAAAAGAGGCTTTTATGTAATCTCCCTAAAATTAGGAGAGAAAAATATCTTTAATATGTTTAATACGTTTAACACAATAAGCAGCAGAATGATAATAACAAAGAAGTAGCTTATATATTTATATAATGGGTTCAATTTTCTCGTGTTTAGAATAACCATATATATATATATTTATAAAAATACCACTACTAGTTATCCTAAATGCAAGAGGAATTGAATCGATTATAGAAGTCCATGGTACCTGGACTGAAGAATTTAAATAATTGGGCAAAGATTCTAATCTCTTTAAGGAAAGGCAAGAAGACTGAGCCATACCTCCAATGTTCTACTTTGCAGGATTGAGGGATGCCTGTAAGATTATATTTTGCCTCCTCTGTTTTGGAGCATTGAAGGAATTTACTGAAAAAATGGAGACAATAAAGACAAATCGAGGACTGTTTGGTGAACACTTACTCTTATACAAGGATAAAAAAACTGAAAGATAATTCAATTTTTTTATTTTATTTGATGACTTCCTAAGGGATTGGTTTCTGTCTTAGAGCATATACAGATTGCAACATATTCCAGATGTCTGTGAACGAATACTATTGATGACAAAACTGAGTTGAGAAACTTGCTGCACTTTTAGAGAATCCATCATAAGCTATGGGAGACTAATTTGGCTTGAAACAAACTCCTTAGGGAAAATTAAAAAGAATGCCTTTGTTCATTATTTTGGCTTTTCATCAAGTTTTCTAAGGGATGGTTTTGGATAGACTATCTAGTTTATAAAGTGCTCAGTGTGTATAAAACCTGAAATACTTATATATTGAGGCATCACTGAGAATAATAAGCAGCTGGTCAATACATTGCTGTTTAAATGACTCATATATAGAAGGAAACCAGATCAAAAGCAATAGATTATGAAATTTTTAATAAAAAAGTAGAAATAAAATAAGAGTTTTTCTTAAATAAAAAGATAAATTAGTGTTCAGGTAATGTTGAATATTTACTGCCAACAAACTTCTTTTCTATGAAAAGCTAAAAGGAAAAGTCAAAATGGAAACCAAAAAGATGTTAATGAATCACACACTATTTAATTATAATGTCTATTTCTAGTAATAGTAAGTTTATAGTCAAATCTTGTATTTCATTAAAGTTAGTATAGCATATCACATAATTTCATGATATAAATTAAAAGGTGAATGCAAAGAAAAAATCTTTCTACTAAGTTACAATCAGAAATTAACTACCTATCCTCTATATTCACATGCTGGTACACACATACAGCCTCCCTGGTTTGCATCCTGACTTGCCCTGAATATATATCTTGTATATTTGAAGATGGGTAAGTAGAGCAGAAAATTGGAATAGAGGAGATCAATTAGTGAAGATCTGTGAGAAGAGTGCACACTAGCTTCCATTGCTCTTAGCAGACCTGATACTACTGGGTGATGAACATGGCTATTTTAATAATGCTCTACACGTAGTGTGTGACTTTCCAAATGAAAATTTAAGACTGTACTGCTGAAAGAAACTGAGCTCTAATACAAAAATAAATAAGAAAGTGTATGTTGTGATAGATCAGTAGAGATAGAAATCATAGTGATAGACCAGTTGCACTAAAAATCGATGCGAACTGCCCATGTAAGCAACCAACCTCCATGTGATCAAATACTCAGTGGTCAGGATAGTCTACAAAAGTATATTACCAACATATAGACTTTGGCAAGAACAGGATTCAGTAGTGACAGCAAGAAGTTATCCTACTTTGCATTCCTCTACCGTCCCCTCAGTCACTAAGTCTTTATAGTCCTTCTCCCATCATGGCTATAGAAAGAAATTCAACACTAAAAGTAGAGCATTACCTGCAGGGAAGAAAAAAGCTAAAGCACCACATATGCCCATATGTGTAAGGCAAAGGCTCAGGAGGTAACACCTGTAAAAATAAAAGGAAATCTATACACACACACACACACACACATACACACACACATGACAAGTCTCCAGTGAATAGATCAAAATGATGTAAAGAGGCCACAATAAAGGAGCAATAAACCACTCTAAAAGAACTTAACCAAGTTAGTATTAACTAAATGTGGGGAAATAATCCATGCTCTCAAAAAATAGTAGCCACAACAACAACAACAACAACAACAACAACAAGTCTTCCCTAGAAGATTGATGATATAAAAAATTTCCTAAAGTTTTTAATTAACAATTTCACGTTGAATGAAATTCAGTACACCATGGAAACTATAATAGATTCATACAGAGAAAAGAATAATAGAAAATGAAGAGGAAATATCAAAATGAAAGGAAGGGGAAACAAATCAGAAAAACTAAGAATATTACAAGAAGTATCAGCCTACATTCAAAGAAAACTATTTTAAGATAATGGAAAATTCTAGAATATAATATAAAATCTAAAGGAGAGAATATCATATTCAAAAAGTAGCAGAGAACCTCAATTATAGTCGTCTAGGAAGAAGAGAACACCTACCTTTCTAGATATCGAATAATATACACGAAGACACAGCATTGACAAATTATCAAAAGTCAGTTATAGAAAAAAATTTGACATTAATAATAGGGAAAAATGACATGATACACAGGCAATTCCAACAGGAATTCATCAGTTTTCTCATTGAAAACTCTTCAAGTTCAGAGAAACTAAAATTAAATATTCATTCACGTTGCTACAGATAATAAATATGACAGTCAAGAGTAATTTATTCTTTAAAATTGTCATTCAAATATGATGGAGAAATCGCTTTTATCATACATAAAAATTTAATAAAGTTTACTATAAAACTACTGATTTACTGGTATTAACCATCAAATCTACTCAACAAGAAATATTGAGAAATAGTTTATTTTTAGGAAAGGAACCTCAATGTACAAGACACAGCAGATGACACTACATAGGGTAGACACCTCTTATAGTGCTCAATGACATATTATTAGTACTTTAGATGTAAAAATTATGCTTATCCTAAAATGCCACAACCACGATCTAACCCTGAAAGCTTCATATAGCAAAGTTCACCCTTGCCAGTGATGAGGTGCCAAAGTGCTAGAAATTAAGAAAGCCTTCCCCAAATTTGAAGCTGGCCCATTTTTTTTCTAGTTATTTTTCTTCCTTTATATTTTTCCTCTTCTCTTATTTTTTCTTCTTTCTCTCAAAATCCATATTTTAGCTAGTTACTTATCTTTTCTTTATTCAATTATTTAAGGACTCAACCCATCCTTTGAGGGACAGGCCTCCAACAACAATTTATGTATAGATCTCTAATGTTTCTCTATAAGTGAGTGTGAGTTTGTACACAGTGGACTCCCCTAGTCTAGCAACCTATATTCTAAACAATCCATCCCTATGTTGTAATAGCCCCTCTGATATATTTTTTCCTCCTCCCTTCAGATCTCCTTTCATTTCCTCTCCAGGAATCCTCTCGTTCTCCCAATACTAATCCATTATCCCTCCATATATAACCATTTTACCTTCAATTTTTAACTTATTCGGTACTGAGACAGACCTCCTGACCCAATAAGCCACCACCCAGCTCCCAAAGTGAAAGGACACCTTATTAGTCCCACATCTCTTGCCCTAGCAAGAAGTTGCATCCACCCCTCCTGCTGGCTCATTCTATGTGGCCCTTCTCACACACACCTCCAAGTAAGGACTGTTGCATGCTACTGGATTCAGCTCCAGAAGGGTCTTCAGCTCAAGAACACTACCTGATCCCTTTACTACTGCAAGCATCACTCAAACCCAATAAGATCGCAGTGTGGATGAAAAAAATGCCCTGGATACTAGTCCTCTTCCAAGAATATCTCAAAATACTTAGTGGGGATATCTATATTTTTCTTGTATGTTTGATACATCAAGAGTTATACCACTTAGTGTGTTTATTACCAAAGGTAAAGGTAGCCTCCTCCATCCTCTTTTATTTATTATTTTTAATTTTTTCTATTTTTATATATAAATCATACAATTATATATAATTAAACGTATATTTATAAGTATATATAAATACATATATAAATATTTATATGTATAAATTATCTAATAAGTATAATTTAAATCAGGTGTCTCAAACTCAATTTACCTGGGGGCCACAGGAGGCAAAGTCGGGGTGATCCTTGAGTGCAAAGTCAGTAGTGAGCCTTGAACATTGGGGGGTGTGACCCAAACAACTAAAACAAAACAAAACAAAAAAAGATTCCTCTAGGGCAGGGCCACAAAATGTTGTACGGAGAGCCACAAAATGTTGTACAGAGGGCCGCAAACGACCCGCGGGCTGTGAGTTTGACCCCTGAAAATAAATATAATTATAAATATAAATTGGGGCCAGAGCGATGGTGTGTGATAGGGCGTTTGCCTTCCACATGGCTGACCTAGGACGGACTGAGGTTCGATTCCCCAGAGTCCCATATAATCCCCCCAAGCCAGGAGCAATTTTTGAGTGCATAAACAGGAGTAACCCCTGAGAGTCACCAGGTGTGGCCCAAAATCCCCCCCAAAAAACTATATATAAATTATATAATTAGATATAATTAAATATATGTAAATAAGTATATACTTATATAAATAAATTTGTAAGTAAATATATATATTTAATTTCACTTGTTTGGGTTCTGCTTGGTATTAAATTCTAGAAGAAAAAGTCTTGCTTGGGATAAAAGCTCAGGTCAAAACCAGGGCACAGAGATCATATAACCTGTCATTCTTACCCCCAAGTGCACCAACAACATAATATGGTAACCTTCCTTTTTGCATAGGCAGACTAAAAAAGGGGAAATCTTATGTATAGAAACTAGCTCTTATCTACTAGTTATAAGAACCCATAAATTTTATAATATGGGGGCGCCTCCCACCTTGAACATTTGTCATGGGGACTCGACTTAGACTCTGTGATCTGACTCAAACGTCCAACTTCAAACCCCAGATTCCAACTGTAGAACCAGCACAGTTCCCTGCAATAGCACGAGGAATTAAACTCACACTGGGGAATTCTTAATACAACCTGGCACCAACTTGCACCAGGCTGATACAACACTCTGACGAGAAGGTAACAACAAACCTGATCTAAGAGCAGGTTGCCCTACCTCATCATCTAACAGTAAAATAAAATCAAAAGACATCCCAATTTTTGATCTGTGCAAAAACCAAGATCACCAATTATCACCAATTACAGAAGACAGACATTGACAACTGCGACTGAGCAGAACTTTTCCTGGGACCAAGAAGAAAGACCCTAGCCTAGGTAGGCTTCAGTCTCAGATTCATACAAAAACCCAAATCTCTAATTCCAGAGGTCTGAGTTTGACAACCGTGACCGAGCAAAACTTCTGGAACCATAAGGTAAGACTATCTTGGGCTTCTTCCTAGGATCTGTGCAAAAACCAAGATCACCAAATACAGAAGATTGATTACAACAATCATGACAAAGCAGAACTTCTAGAACCATAAAGAATTGATCCTAGACTTTGTCCTATGACCTGTGCAAACACCAAGATCTCTAATTACAGATTACTGATTCTGTCAACCACAACTGAGCAGAACATTTCCAGGCATCAAAAAAGGACCTTGGGGTTCATATCCAGAAACTGTAGTCATTTCCATGACAGTATACTTAAAGGGTGGAGAAACCCTTGAAAATCTTAGGCCGAGGCCCTTTCTAATTTCCCAATACTTACTGGGCTTATACAAACAACAACAAAAACAAAAAATAAAAACAAAAACAAAAGACACAAACCTTGCCATACCAGCCATCCTTTCCCCTTTTTTCTTTCTTGTTCTTGCTGTTTTAGTTGTTGTTTATAGTTGCTGTTTTGTTTTTTTGTTGTTGCCTGCTTTTTTCTTTATTTTTCTTATTTTAAATTGATATTGATAGCTCCTAGATGGACTTCTCCCAGCTTTCTTTCCTTTTTTTCTTTTTACAACAGAACCACAGTGCTTGAATCATCTTGTTTTGCCTCATAAGCTGAGGGGAAAGAAAAGTTGATGTTACTAGGAGCAAACAGTAGCATGAAAATTGAATGGAGTAAAAAATGATCAGACCTTGGGGCTGGAGAGATAGCATGGAGGTAAGGCATTTGCCTTTATGTAGGAGGTCATCAGTTCGAATCCCAGCATCCCATATGGTCCCCCGTGCCTGCCAGGAGCAATTTCTGAGCCTGGAGCCAGGAATAACCCCTGAGCACTGCCAGGTGTGACCCAAAAACCACCAAAAAAAAAAATCAGACCTAAACACTAAACTCAAAGTCAACGACAAAAAAAAAAATCAAGATCCAATCTACAACAAATTATATACAAAAGGGACTTGTTATACTAGCATTCCAGGGTACAAAGAGGGGAGGTATGGGATGCATGCTGGGAACAGGGGTCAAGGAAGGATACAATGGTTTTGGGAATTCACTGTCACTATATACCTTAAATATAACTGTGAAAGTCTTGTAATTCACATTGGTCACAATACAAATTAAAAAAAAATATTGAGAAAGAAAATAGCATAAAACATTAAGCTAGGTGGTATATATTAATAGGTTAATAGGATCATAATAATCAAATAAATGGGGCAACTACAAAACATAAAGGCTCTGGAGAAAAAGATATTAGCATAGTCAAATGAAGTTGAATCAAGTTTATACACACATTTTTTTGTCCCCCAATTTACAATACAGACCAGGCAAATGGCCTGAGTTGAGGTGTATATGGGGTGCATTACTGTACCTCCTCTTTCTATACAGTCAGTGTAAAGAACATACCCTGTGGTAAGAATGGATAAAAGAGAAAAAAAATCAGGTTCTATGTACCTGAAAATATATGTTACTTAAAGTAATAACCTTATTTAGAAAGTACAGGCAGTAAACCTTAAAATGCATGCATGAAAGTTGATTCCCAGAAAAATATTATTTATTTATTTATTTATTTATCAAACTTAAAGAGAGACTAGAATACAATGGCTACAGAAGCATCTAGAGGAGTTATATAATCCTGTGCTTAATCCTCAGCACTACCACACAGGCTGAGGTGAATTAACAGCTCCAATGTCTGGGTCATTACTTGTAAGGGAGATAAACAAAAAGATCTATACTAGGCATCCAAAAATTTTACATCAGAGATAAATACAGACTTCATAAAATCAGAGTGTAAGACTGGAGCAAGTTATCCAATGGCAGTGGTAAAAATAGAGGGCACTATCTATTCTTACATTCTACAAAATAGATCTTACAAAAAAGAAAAGAAAAGAAAGGAAAAAATGGGCTAGGGAGGAATTTAGAAGGGTAAGGTGCTTTCCAGACTCCTCATGGCAGCAAATAAACATTTGATTGCAAGCATCCCATATGTCTGACCCTTTCGAATGCCTGTGTAATACTTGAGCATCTAGCCAGGAGTAAACTCTAAGCATCCCCTCTGGAAAAGGAGCCAGTGATCTTAATTATCATGATGTTTACTAATAATTCACTAGATTTTGATCAAGATTTGATGAACAAAATATATTCTACATATATTCTAAACAGAATTGTTACTTATGTCAACAAATAACCCATCAAAATATTTTCTTATAGCACCATGAACAGAATAGCCCTTTAGAGGACTATATGGTTTCTGTTACTCTTGTAAATTTGGCCTCAGCATTGGCTTATCTAAGTGTTAATGATAATTAAATTTTCAATTAATTTATATTATTTTCAATTGAAGATTACCTATTTTAGTTAATAAATGTTTTGTCTATTGTTTGTTAATTAATGTTTTATGGATGAAGAAATGAAGAAACACCTATTCATGGGGGCTGGAACAATTGCACAGATTGTAGGATGTTTGTCTTGCATAAAGGAGACCCCACTTCAATATCTTGAGTGTTACTAGGTGTGGCTCAAAAGCATAAACAAACAAATGAATGACTGAATAAATAAGTGCCTTTTCAAATTCAGACAACATTAGCAATTAAAATATATATGGAGAGAGTGTGCAGGTAATTTTGTAGCAGCCAAACTCAGTTCCTTCACAAGTATCCCTTATGATCCCCTGAACCCACCTGAGTTCAGATTCAGGTATAATATTTTATCAACACCCAGTGAGAACAAACCACTAAACAAAACAAAACAAAACAAAAATTTAAAGAAGTCGCATTAAACTGGAATTTTTAAACAGGGCTTAGAGTTGTTTTTAAGAATAATGGCTAAGAATGATTCAGATTCATTCTTAAAATAAAAGTAGACAAGGATGTGGAAATACTATGTTAGAGAGAAATAAATATATAGATTAAAATAAGGCAACTATGCCAGGGTGTTTAATGTAAATAAAAGGCTTAGGAATTTTTTGTTTGTTTGGTTGGTTGATTTTGGAGTCAGACCCTTGACACTCAGGGGTTACTCCTGGCTATGAGCTCAGAAATCGGTTCTCCCTTGGGGGACCATATGGGATCGAACCATGGTCAGTCCTGGGTCAGCAGCACGCAAGGCAAGCGCCCTACCACTGCACTACTGCTTCAACCCCGAAAGTCTATGTTGAGATGGAATAAATCATAGGGAGAGAAATAGACACAGAATAGTGTCACTCATGTATGGGTTTTAAGAAAAATTAAAGACATTACTGTAATAAAGCCCAGAGACAATACAGTTAAGGGCTGGAAAGACCAGCTCACAATTTAAAGCTCATCACAAAGAATGGTGAACTCTATTAGGGAAATAACTACATTAACAAATAAAATGACAATGTTAAAGAATGAGAGAAGTAGAATGCCTGTCGTGAATACAGGCAGGGGTGGGGGAGGAGGGGAGCATTGGTGGTGGGAATGTTGCACTGGTGATGGGGGGGTGTTCTGTTTGTAACTGAAACCCAACTACAGACAAGCTTGTAATCATGGTGCTTAAATAAAGATTTATATTTTTAAAAAAGTCTAGGGATTTTAAGAGTAGAGGTTTATTAAAAATATTGGCAAAGAGTCAAAAACTCCTGATTTACATGGATATATTGGAACTTATCTTTTATATCAGCAGTTTCTTCACATGTTTTTTTGGGGAACATAAGACAGATTATATTTCAATATATGGGACAATAACACATGTAAACTCAAGGTTAGTAAATTTTATATTTCAGTTTACCTCTTTTTTAATTCAATATAATAAATTATTAAAAATAAGCAAGTACATTTATAATATAGTTTTTCATCCCAAAACATATTTGAATGATTAATCATTTCTAAATCAGTAATATAACAATGCACACTAAGTGCATTTAACATTATGATATTCTAGATTATGGTTAGATATTATAGCAGACTCAGTGCTGGCTTTATCATGGTAGATTTGACTTTAAATCTCACACCACATATGGTTCTCCAAGCCTACCAGGAATGATCCCTGAGTGCAGAGCCAAAAGTTAAGTTCTGAATAAAGGCAAATGTATATGTAGCCTCCAAACCATATATATATATATATATATATTAAATTGTAGATATATATTTATGCATCTATATTGAAAGGATATATTCCAGACTATCATATGTTATCACTGTGATAATCTGTAATAATTATTTATTATGTTCTATTTACAATTTACACATTGAAACCTCTCCCAGTACCTGATGTGACTTGACACAATTGGTGATGATAGAGTTTTAGAGAAAAAAATAGAAGGCTATAAAGTGTTAATTTAATAATTAACCTGGAAAGTATAAAGCAGAATAAATTTTAATATTTTTGGTGTTTTGGGATTTTTTTATTCCCAGGAAGTGAATTTATTATAAAGTATTACAGATGCTCTAATTACATAATCATTGGAAATAAAGAAATATACTGGAAAATAAGCTCAGTCTAATTTTTAATATCACTGAATTGCATAGAAGATAAATAGTCCATAAAATATTCTTATGTCAAAGTCAGGACCTTTTAGAAAAATAGTAAAAGATGATACTATCTGAGAGAATGAGCTTAAGAACACTGAATGTTCACATTGTAATATTTCCCAAGCCAATAGAATAATTTTTCTTTCCTTTGTTATAGCAGAGAATTTTTTTTGGGGGGTTTGGCCACATCCAGCTCAGGGGTTACTCCTGATATGTGCTCAGAAATCGCTCCTGGTTTGGGGGACCTTATGGGACCTGGGGATTAAACCGCAGTCCATCCTGGGCTAGTGTGTGCAAGGCAGCTGCCTTACTGCTTGTGCCAGCACTCCGGCTCCTAAGCAGAGAGTTCTTACATGCAGAACTTTTAAATACTGTGCCTCATATACTTTCCATCAGAAAATATGAGCTGTTTTGATATTTTTGCTTTGCTTCCCTTCATTACTATAATTAAATTTAAATAAGTATGCTTATAGGACAGAATTATGCAAGTAGAAAATATAATTTCTTTTTTTTTGTTTGTTTTTGTTTTTTGGGTCACACCCGGCAGTGCTCAGGGGTTCCTCCTGGCTCCACACTCAGAAATCGCCCTTGGCTGCCCATAGATATAGGACAGCACCATTGTGAGTCCTCTCATGCTCTCATGCTAGCAACATGTTTATTGACATGATCATACTAATAGGATGGTTTATTGAATTATCATCCCATATCTCCTTTATTCTTGCAATCCTACAGACTAAAATGAATTTATTGCATATGTATTTTTAAAGGCAATTATTTTATAAATAGGTGATTAAGACAAATCCATTAAATAGCAATAAATAACAAATTCAACAATGTTATAGACCTACATTATTTTAACCTTAATGCTATTTTACTTCACTATTGATCAAAAAACATTTTAATATATAATTTTTATTTTGATCATATTGGCTTACATATATTTTAATATAAAATGGTATAATTATGCTTAGGTACAAATTAAACCAAATAAATGTAAGACTTATATAGTAAAACTATAAAATGTTATAGGAAAAAAGGCGATCTAAATAAGAAAAAATGCATCATAAGTTCATGCATTAAAATATTTGTCCAAGGGGAAATACTCTACAATGTTTTTACTGATTTACACGAACCTTGACAAATTCTAAGAGCAATCTTTTTCATTTCCAGAAATAAATAAACTGATTCTAAGTTCATATAAAAATACAGAAGAAAGAATTTTATCTATTTGGGAGGAAAGAATTTGACCACACTCACTGGTGCTCAAAATTTTCTCTAGCTTTGCTTTGGTATATCTAATGGCTGTGTGCAGGGGACAATATGTGGTTCTGTAGATTCAGTTTTGGGTTGACCACATGCTAGACAAGCACAATACCTGCTATTGATTTAGCCCCAACTGAAGACTTTTTAACCATATGTAAAAATAACTCAAAATAGACCACATATATATGTGAGTAAAAATTATAAAACTTTAGAAATAGGCCCGGAGTGATAGCACAGATGTAAGGTGTTTGCCTTGCGCGTGGCTGACCCAGGACAGATGTAGATTCCATCCCTGGCATCCCATATGGTCCCCTAAGCCAGGAGAGCTTTCGAAGTACAGAGCCAGGAGTAACCCCTGAGCGCCTCCGTCCTAAAAAGTTCTTTTTAGAAATAAATCAGTATAAATGTTTGCATTTTTTGTTTGTTTGTTTTAGGTATGGGCCACACCCAGTGACACTCAGGGTTTACTCCTGGCTATGTGCTCAGAATTCGCTCCTGGCTTGGGAGACCATATGGGACACCTGGAATCAAACCGTGGTTGTTCCTGGGTCAGTTGTGTGCACAGGAAATGCCCTATCTCTGTGCTATCACTTCAGACTCTAAATGTTTGGATTTATTAATCAGGTACTGTATTTTTGCACATGATGTCAAATGAAAAGTAAAAATAAATAGAACTCACTATTTAAATCAATTAATTTAAATATTTTATTTAATCAAATAATTTACAGTTACTAAGCATTGAATTTTAGCTATATAGTATTTTAACACAATCTCCCCAGTTCAAGTGTCATCTCCATCTCTCAGTGTTTTCATACTCTATCGTCGTCTCCCATCCCATTCCATTCCTACTATCCCATCCCCAGCATCTGCCTACCACCTTCATAGGAACATTACAAAGCTCAATGATTGTAGGTTATAGCTAAGATCTCAAAATCTAAGTGTGTTGAATTTGTTTTGGATACATACATAGCTCTAACACTCTCATATCTCCAAAATAACTGGAACTCTACCCCCTGCCCCCATTACTTCTTACTTCCAACCTTGATTAATTTCCATCTCCCTTTTCTTCCCTAAGCTCTGGGGCCAACAGTGATCTAATCATTCTTTTTTCTACATAACATTTCCTCATTTAGTTATCCTATATACCACAGATAAGTGAGATCATCCTGATCTTTATGTAGTTAGGTAATTTAATGGTATTGATAACTTTCACAAAATTAGTAAGCATAATGTGAAAAAGTCTTGCTCATAATTTTATGCACCTTACCACCAACGCATTAATTAAGTTATTAAATTACCCTTTAATGTGGCCGCAGACTTCAATATAATTCTAGAAACATTAATAAATAGGTTTCAAAGCTTTTGCAATCACTTTGACCAAGACTTCTCCTTCAATACACTCATTTGCTTATATGCCTGTATATAATAAAATGCCTATTATTAAAAGAATAGAGTCACCAAAAAAGTCATCTTATCATAGTCTGTTACAGTCCTTACATTCCAAAATAATACTGTAAGTAACCTCATATTCAGTGTTTATAATATTTCTACCAATCAATGATGTGTTATTTTAAAAGCATAGGTTTTGGTTGTTAAAAATAATATTTGTTGGGGCCGGAGATTTAGCATGGAGGCAGGGTGTTTGCCTTGCATGCAGAATGATTGTGGTTTAAATCCTGACATCCCATATTGTCCCCCGAGCATGCCTGGAGCAATTTCTGCGCATAGAGCCAGGAGTAATCCCTGAGCGCCACCGGTGTGACCACAAAAACTAATATATATGTATATATAACATATATAATATATAACATATATATCCATATATATATATGTTAAATAGATCTGTACATTGTTGAGGTGTCAAAAGAAAATTAAATACTACAAAGAGAAGTAAGAGTGGGAAATTTATTACTATGGGTCCTAATAATAAGTAGAGATGAGGTTGGTACTTTACTTTTTAGTAATGTCTGCAGTTTGTTTTTTTTTTCCTTTTTTGGTATTTGAGCCATACCTGGTGACACTAAGGGGTCACTTCTGGCTATGCACTCAGAAATCGCTCCTGGCTTAGGAAGACCATATCTGTCCTAGGCTAGTATGGGCAAGGCAGATGCCTTACCCTTTGTGCCACTGCTCTGGCCCCTGCAGTTTGTTTTATTTGGTATTAGTATAGAGTTAAACAGTTGGAGTTTTCTTCATAAAATTTCATAAAAACCAGGCAGAATGAGAAAATATGGAAAGCCAGTAGAGATCCAAGCACATTGAGGGAATGTGTTAGGAAGTTGGACTTGCTTGTACTGATTAACTGTTGCTTACACTTTGCTCTTCTGGGAGTCTTGAGACTGATTTAAAGGCCCATCAGCTTTTTAACCACAAAAGAAATGCCAGAGCAGAAAATTATGTATTAGTGTAATTCAACATGGAATACTACAGGCATTTTCTTAGTGCTATAAAAAGAAAATGACACAATATTCTATGTATTAAATTATAGTCAGTATCATATTATAAATAAAATACTCTGTTAAATTATATTATTTAATTGATGACAATAAACTATTGGATATCTTGATAACAAACTTTTTTTTTCTTATTTCATATTTATAGTGCTCGAGAATTTCACTAATATACTGCATGGGTGTTATTCTCAGAGATATTTGAGATTCTGTATGGTGCTAGGAATCTAGTCTATGCCTCCTACATGCAAAGAATATACATTAGCAGGCTGAGCTGTCTCCATAATTCTGATAACCATATTTAACTAATTATATTGATAAGAACAAAATCAATAAAATGTATGGCTATCCAGTACTTATAAGTTTGTTTTTATCACATCACTTTCATATTAAGCAATAGATAATAATGTTAATATTATTATTCACACTAAATACTTATCTCTCTCATAAAATGTTTAAAGATCAGGTAATTAAAATAATTTATTTGGTAAATTAACATCACTCTGCATTGAAATCACCATGTATCTCATCAAAAATATGTATTGAATGCCTACTAAGTGACTGACATTAATTGGGATCTATGGGAAAGGAGAAACAGCACATTGCCTAGAATGTTTGTCTGAAACTTTTAGCAATGTGGAGTCCTATGTCTTAAGAAAACAAAATTATTTTGAAAAAAATCCCAGTAAAAGAAAATCTCAGACTTAGTCTATATTTTTAAAAATTGATATTTTATAAGGCATGTATATTTTATATGAGAAATTAATTCAATTATATTTAGCTAATTTTATTTTTCCTAGGCAATGTTCCCATACAGAGTCACCTTGCTAGTCAGGGGCCATGCATTGTACTCAAAAGAATTCAGGGCTTAAATATTTTGATGCTCAGAATACCATATGGTCCAAGAATCAAACCCTGATCCTTTACTATATAAAAATTCTGTCCATGTATTGTCGGTTTTTAGTATTTTGTATAGCAGGACCAAGATCGCTCTACTAATATATTTTTATAAGCATTTCTGTGACATAAGAACAGAGAATGTCTATGTACCTTGGCCCAATCTAGTTGGCATATAAAATGAACTACTACAGTTGAGAAAATGTCAGTTATTAATATTTAAAATGAGGAAAAACTCTTTCCATAACTAGTTCTCCAATGATTTCCCAACACAGTGAAGTTCTGCTATCTTCCTAACTTTTAAAATCTCCACATGTTCTTTTCTTTACCACTATACCTTAACTGATTCCCCCAATGTGTAATTACTTTGGAGAGAAGCACCAAATGTTTCCAACTATGTGTAGATGTTTTTTCATTTCTAACTTCTGATTTTTTTTTTTTTGCATTTTGGGCCACACCCTGTGATGCTCAGGGGTTACTTCTGGCTATGCACCTAGAAATTTTTCCTGGTTTGGGGACCATTAGGAATGTCAGGGGATCGAACCAAGATCTGTCCTAGATCGGCCACATGCAAGGCATACGCCCTACCATTGTGCTATTGCTCCGGCTCCATAACTTCTGATTTATTTTTACTAATCATTATATTTTTAATAAAATGCTTAATTGAATGACCATGAGATGCAAAGTTGTTCATGTTTGAGTTTCAATCAGACAATGTCCAACATTCATCCCTTCAACAGTGCACATTTCCCGCCACCAATGTCCCTGGTTTTCCTCCTGACCTCCCCATTGCCTGCCTCTCTGGCAGACATTTTTCTTCTCTCTTTCTCTCTCGTAAGTGCAGATACAAAGCAGAAAGACTGATGTCACTGTGAGGCTATGCACTAGGTGAGATGAATTTTTAAATCAATAAATTTTGAATAGGCAAATTATATGTGTTATCATGTGGATGGGCCTCATCTAATCAGCTGAAAGTCTTCAGAGAACACTGCTCCAACCCTTCTCTGTGATACAGCATGCTGGTCTGTACTGCAGAATTCAGACTAGAAGTCCTCAGACTTTTTAAACAGGGGGCCAATTTACCTTCTCTTAGACTGTTGGAGGGCTGGGCTATAAGTAAAAAAAAAAAAAAAACATGAATAAGATTGGCCTGTGGGCTATAGTTTGAGGACCCTTCTTGAGACTGAGAGGATGAGTCAAAAGACAGAGGCAAAGCAGGACAAGCAGCAGCAACCAAAACATCCAGCAGGCCAGATAAATGTCATCAGCGGACCACATGTGACCTGCAGGCTGTAGTTTGAGGACCCCTAATTCAGACCATTATCAGTCCCTGTCGTCACACGACCTAATCATAGAGATTACATTTCTCTCCTTTTTCCCTTTCTCTCCCCATCCTCTCCCAGATCCTTCCCCACTTAACACTCAGAAACATTGGTGATTCTGTTTTTTTGGGTCACCCTGGGTATTGGAAACATAAAAATGATTAGCACAAGACCAAACAATTGTATGAACATTGAGTAGAAATAAAAAATGATCAGACTTAAACACCAAATTCAAAGCCAATGAGAACAGAATTTAAACCCAATCTACAACAAGCTAGACACAGAAAGGACCACTTATACTAGCAGCCCAGGGATCAAAGGAGGGGGATCCGGGATGCATGCTGGGAACAGGAGTGGAGGGAGGACAACACTGGTAGTGGGAATTCCCTGATTCAATGTCACTATGTACCTAAAATAATACTGTGGAAGATTTGTAATCCACTTTGGTCAAAGTAAAAATTATTTAATTTAAAAAAAAGAACAAAGAATGGATAAAGAGTAGTTTTGCTGAGAAAATTCTTTGGACAAAATAGTTGCAATGCAGCTAAAGAAGGCAGATTAGCAGACAAGATCAAAGCTAAGTAGTACACTTTTCCTGGGTGGAGGGAGAGAAGAAGCAATCTGAAAGAGAAAAGTAGATCTGAAGAAAATGTCCCCCTAAGGTGGAAGGGGGCTGAATGAAGTGACTTAGAAAACATGGGTTTTACACCAGCAATTGCTTCATGGTAAAGATATAGGTGTGTGTGTGTAGGGTCCAACACAGTGTACTATGATTGCCATTGTGAGCATGGAAAGCCTCTGAAGGCAACTAATAGAGCTTCAGTCTCAGTTCAGGTTTACTTTGATTTAAGATGTTCATACTAGATGGTGGGAATGTGAGAGTCGGTATGGGTGTGTGTGAGTATTTAGGCTTATGCAGAATTTGTTCTGTACAGCATCTCAGAATCTCTTCCTAACCGGGAGGACTAATTATAAACCTTTAACCAGATTCCACTGCAATAGGTACAAAATAGGTAGCTTCCTTTATTTATTAATTTTCCTTGGAAAACTTGTTGCAATGCCCACATGAAGGATCTGTGTCCATTTGTCAGTATGAAGAAAAAACAAAAATGCATCTTGTCACTTAAAGATTTAGGAAGGATGCACTATCTAAGGGAATTTGGCAGACAGATAAATGGGGGTAAAGGGAGAAGTAGTGAGCATTTGAAAATAAAAATACTTCAAAAAAAATTGCCCCCTAGCCTTAAAGTAGCCCAGAGGAATGAAGTAATCATTACTTTGAGATGTTAATCCTGAACTATTTTGAGGTTGGGAAGCAGAGGCACCACTCAGAACTGAAAACTTCTCAGAAAAGAAGTTACAGAAGAAGATAAATTAAATAAATTTCATGATAGAAATATGTAAGAACTATCTAGAGTACAAGTCTTCAAAATTTATATTTTTAGTCAAAGAGATTTGAGTGACAATAAGTGGGTAGGACACTTGCCAGATCTAAGTTGATCTCTGGCATTATATAGGTTGTTCACCCCCACTTCCATCATCCCAACAACCCCATTGCCCTAACCCTGGCCATACCAGGAGTAAGTTCCTGCTCAGAGAACTAAGAGTAAGAGTAAACCTAAATAAACAAAGAACAATAAAAGAATACAGTATGCCTGCCATCTGTATAAAAATTGTCTAATAAATTCAATTTAATATTATTTTACATCATTATAAGTGGTTTTAGGACCAAAGATACCTTGAATAAAAAGAATAATTTCTTTTAAATTTAAAGAAACTGTATATTTCAAATGTCTTGTCACATATTAGGTATATTTTTTTCATTATTGTTCATTTAAATTAAATATTATTTATAGTAGAAGATAATATTTAAATCTGAAAATTGAAAATTCATAAGATTTATAAGATTCAGACTGTAATTCCCTTAGATTATTTAGGTATGCTATTATACTATTATAATGTTATTATTCTCACCTTAATTTAAATTTGCTGATTCAGATCATTGCAAGAATGTTTACATATAAAAGCTTCTGAATAATCATGTTCTGTTGTGTTATGTTAGAGGTTACTGCAAAAAGATACTCTACATAGTTTATATAATAATCTGATTAATGTCAACAGAGGTAGAAAAATTCTACTAAAGGACATTTAATAGTTTTTTGTATTAAATCATACAATCTTTCTCCCCTAAGGATTTCCATAAAGACAAATGGTTTATCTCAATATTGATATCATTTCCCCCCAATGTAACCATTAAGATTTATGTTTGAATTATATTTAAACTTATTTTTCTACTATCGTTTACGTCACATATTTCATTATATTCATATTTTCTAGAGTAATAAACAAAACTTACTGTTGGGTTTTCCTTTATAATGTAAGGTAACCAATGCGGAAAAAGAATTGTGCAAATTTATTATTTTTTTTTGTTTTTCTTAAACATTGTTTAATTATTCTAGGTAATAGTTTGCAGGAATGTAATTTTTCCATGTTATTAATAATTGACAAACATACATTACATCTTGTTAAAGTTTTACTTGTTAAAAGTTTTATCTTTATGTTATAAATAGTATCATTTTATTGTTAAGACATATCATACTATTTTATTTGCATGTGTTAAATCATTTTTGCATTCTGTTGGTCATATATATGACCCTATTAATTATTGTTGAATTGGGTTGACAAAGATGCTGTTGAATACCTTAGTATCTATGATGATTAGAACTATTTTCCTGCAATTTTCTTTCCTCTGTTTTTACTGGGTATTACAGTACCCTCATATCAACTCTTCAGAAGCATTTGTGTGTATTAAATACTATAAAGTTACAAAATAAAATAACAATAAAAATCAAACAAATGTGGCCAATGGGTGGCGCTAGAGGTAAGGTGTCTGCCTTGTGAGTGCTAGCCAAGGAAGGACAGTGGTTCTATCCCCCTGCGTCCCATATGGTCCCCCCAAGCCAGGGGCAATTTCTGAGCTCTTAGCCAGGAGTAATCCCTGGGCATCAAATGGGTGTGGCCGAAAAAACAAAACAAAACAAAACAAAAATCAAACAAATGTGTCTTATTATTAATCCAAACCTACTGTTATTAATAGTAGAAGAGCTGGCACATGGAAGGCACTTAACTAATAATTTTGTTGTTGTTCTGTATCTAACAAATAGGAAAACTGAGTCAGGACCTCAAAAAGTCATGCTATTTACTTTAACTGACTCAGATGAATTCCCTATATTACAAGTGTGTCAGTTCTTCCAATGAATTAAAAACCCATGACAATGCTTTGGTCTATATACCAGTTATTTTTGCTTTTTACATCTGTTCTACCTTTTCTAAGATAATATTTTAAACAGAATTACTTCTTGAAATCCTCAAACCTAAAAGCAATGGTCATTGTAAATATATCATATTTACCCATTTCCAACTTTGCATTTGCATGTATCATGGGGCTGGAAAAATAATAGAAAAGGTAAGTGTTTGCTTTAAATGTGCCCTCATCCAAGTTTGATCTCCAATGCCATAAACTTTATCAGAAGTGATTCCTGAGCATAGAGCCATAAGTAAACAGTAAGAGTACCACCAAGTGTGAAAAAAACATGAAGAAAAAAGAAAGACAAATTTACATATATTTAATTTTTGTGCTCTCAGAGCACTTTTCTAATTGCCTAAGAGCCTATGTCATAGCCATTAGCCATAAAATGCTTTAGCCAAAAAACAAAATTTCACTTATCATGTATTCTATCTTTACTGATACATGGTGTGATTATACCTATGAAACGTAATGCTCCAGAAATATTAGGTATGTTCTTATGAGATCCATGAGCCATTTCAGATAATAAAATGTACTACTTTATGGAAATTGAATCAGTCCATTAACTTTAGATTGCATAAAACTATCAGGTTAGGATTTCTAATTGAATAGGTTTGATTTCTCTTATGGCTATTTCTTTATTTCTTTATTAAAATATCACTCTTATTGCATCTCAGTATACAAACATGCACTTCCATATGCAAGCACAACTGTTAATTAAAACCACAAAGACATCCACTTAATTGAGAAATGTGCATAAAGCATTCATTGGAAAAGATATGACTCCTACCAACTTTGTTACTTTAGAAAGGATATTCAATGAATTTTTGTCCATCTTTGACTTTCTTTGTAAATATTATATATAGAGCTAGGATTTTATCCATGTGGTAGAGCACATATCTTGCATGTGTAAAGTACTGGCCATAGCATACATCTTTCTCCCCAAGCACCACTGTGTCATACTGAAGCATCCACACCAACCCCCACTCTCAATAGATCAGTAATGACACCAATTCACAACCACTATAGGTAAGGGACAACAATTATTTTTACTTTTATACTTATGTATTTTATAATATCTTTATTTAAGTACCATATAATTATATTGGGATTACAGTTATAAAAGAACACTGTCCTTCACCAATGCAACATTCCCAACACCAATACTCCCATCTTCCTCCTCCCCCACTCCCTGCCTCTATTTGAGACAAGCATTTTACTTCTCTCACTCATTAACATTGTCAGGATAGTTCGTGTAATTATTACTCTAACTGCACTCACCACTCTTTGTGGTTAGCTTCATATCTTGAACCAGTCATTCCGGCCTCATCTCTTTTGTCTCTGAGCATTATTACAATGATGTCTTTTATATTTTTAAAGACCCATTAATAAGTGAGACTATTCTGTGTCTATCTCTTTCCCTCTGATTTATTTCACTCAGCATAATAGTTTCTATGTTCACCCATGTATAAGGAAATTTTATGACTTCATCTCTCCTTGATGGCTGCATAATATTCCATTGTCTATATGTACCACCATTTCGTTAGTCATTCATCTGTCAAAGGGCATCTTGGTTGTTTCCAGATACTGGCAACTGTAAATAGTGCTGCAATGAATATAGATATGAGGAAGGCATTTTTGTACTGCATTTTGTGTGCAAAAAATTTTAATGTGTCAACATTTACAGGCACACAAACTTCAAATGCCATAATAGAATTTTTAAATAAACTTATAGTTATTGTATTCAAAAGACATTTCATTAAAGGAAAAAACTAACAAAAACTTTTTTGTTTTTATTTGTTGTATGAAAATAACATACAACACATTTCTTGATATTTTATTTGTCAGTGCTCACAACATAACAACACTGTAAAATGCTATCACTTATTCTACTTAAAAAATCAGACACACATATGTAATATATATTAAGCATATATAATATATATATTAAGTAAATTGGTTAATATTTTATTGTTAGTAAATGGTCACTCTTAGACTAGCAACTAACCAGCATTAGGTTGTTTATGGTAGAATATAGACTAGCAAGTCCAAATATAGAATTAATGAACGATACAAATAAGTTGATCAGACAAGTGAATACTTTGTATTTTAAGTCTCTTTATTGCCAAGTTTGAATAATTTAAAATACTCAAAGAATAAATATTTCCCTTTCTGAAAGTGAATCTTTCCAAAGTAAATTTTGTCTATATGTGACTATTTAGACATGGTTATATGTAAGCAGTTATTTTAAAACTGTATATATTAATTGCTATTCTATTTCTGTAATATTATTTTTAGAAAAGTTTATGAGCCTTTGTCTACTCAAGAAATGATCAGATTAGTGTGAACATACAAACACACAAAGTTTTGTTTGTACATTTGATGATAAATATTCTCAACAATGACTGATGTTTTTAATTAATTAATTTAAAAAATTAAATATTCAGAAAAAATCTTTTAGTTTCTTTAAGTTCTTTTTACACTATCCAGGTAGAAAAGAGACATTAGAAACTGAATAAACAACTAGTGACCAGCAATTAATTAGTAATGCCTACAAAATGAAGTTTTATAATAACCAAATAGCAAATAGATAGGAAAGCTTCACATCAGTGAACACAAGAATGTGAGAATAAAGTGATATATATATATATATATATATATATATATATATATATATATATATATATATATATGCTTCCACATACCTTGTTATGTATATCTTCCATCTAAAGGTTCCTGAGTTAGAGTAGATTTAATTATTTAGGAATCGGTAAGTAAGGATGTTCCTCTAAGTTGGAACCCACTTTATCAAATAAATAAAACCAAAGATGAAGAACCAGAGAAATTCCAATATTATAATAATATTCAGAAAGGATTCAAAGAGAATAAAAAGTGACCCCTGAGGCCAGAGTGGTGGTGCAAGCAATAGGTGTAGTGTGCCTTGCATGCGCTGACCTAGGATGGACTGTGGCTGGATCCTCCCATGTCCCATTTGGTCCTCCAAGCCAGGAGCGATTTCTGAGAGCATAGGCAGGAGTAAACCCTGAGCGTCACAGGGTGTGGCTCAAAAAGCAAAAAAAAAAAAAAAAAAAAAAAAGTGACCTCTAAGTATAAATGCACAGTTATTTATGCATAGGGCTAAAGTTTACTGTTTATTGTTTACATGTTAGTCAACAATGCAGACAAAAGTAGATGTCTATTAAGTTAGCCTTCACTCATGCTACATTCTACTATTTATATTCCTTGCTTTGTACATGTTTTTTTTTGTCCTCATTATTTGTGCCCCTTTTTTTTTCACATTTTATCAGACTTGATGCTCTTTTATTCACTTTCCCCTCATTTTGAAATCTCCATTGATAATATCTTATTTCTGTTTTTGATAGTGCCTTTTAGGTTTAGACTTTTGAGTCAAAATTTTTGTTGCCTGTTGAAATTTATGCTACTGTCTTGAGTACAACTTGCATTCCTAATATCATTCCAAATCTTATTATTCCTTCTAGTGATTATTGAGAACATCCACGCACAAAAAATGTTAGAACTACAATTATTGTTTACTAGCCTGTCCTCCAAATCATGTATTCTTTTCATCATACAGTCCTTTTTTTAAATAACTTTAAATTCTTCTGGACATTTTTTAGTTTACAGTGAAAATATAAATCAAAACAGAGATTTCACATATGTGAAATATGTTGTCCCACACATACATACACTCTGCCTTTAACAACATATTCACCAGAATACTATATTTTCCTTCTGAGCCACAACTTGCAGTACTTTGGATTTCTCCTGGCTTTGTTGTTTAGGTGATGCTCAAGAAGTCATATGGGGTGTCAAGGATCAAACAGGGGTGAACCATATGCAAGGAAAGTACTTTATCCACTATGTTTCCACAATATATTCACATTTTGCAAAAAACCTTAAAAATAACAAAATCTAAAAAATCATGTAAAATCATGAAAAGTTGTAGTTTATATTTGATTTGTATACAATTTGTTGATTTGAAAAACATACAACAGGGCCGGGCGGTGGCGCTGGAGGTAAGGTGCCTGCCTTACCTGCGCTAGCCTAGGAGACGGACCGCGGTTCGATCCCCCGGCGTCCCATATGGTCCCCCAAGCCAGGAGCGACTTCTGAGCTCATAGCCAGGAGTAACCCCTGAGCGTTACCGGGTGTGGCCCAAAAACCAAAAAAAAAAAAAAAAAAAAGAAAAATATACAACAATATGTAACCATTATCATACTGAAAATTGTTTACTGCCTAAGCATTCAATTCAGTTCTCTTTATATTATTCTTATCTTCTAAAAATCATTGGTAACTTTATTTTTGTCACTGATTTTCTTCATCAGAATATCACAATCTCATAAAATAATAATGTAGATTGCTTTTTCTTATTAGGTTTGTTAAATTCTTAATTTGAATTTAAATATTTTTCATAGCTTAATAACTAACCTATTTAGTTTTTACTCTTACTAAGCACAAAACATGGTTTTAGTTAAAAAATAATGACCTATGGCCAAAGAAACCAAATACGATTTAATGTATTTATCATGGATGTACTTTACCCTTGTGCCATCATCTCTCACACTTCATATAATCACCCAAACACACCAGACGTGTGATCAATAAACCCTGAGCACTACTGTGTGGCCCCAAACAAAAGTAAAATAATTGGTTTCTTCACTGTTCCTGTGATATTTGTTCAAATATAATTATAAAATTATTATATAAATAATATCTACTATGAAGAAAGACAATTTTCTTTCTTATATTATAAAGCTCTATAATTAGTATTTCTTCTATTACTGCATTCATTAAAACTTGTAGTATAAAGGCCAAAATGAGAGGTGAGAGAGACATATTTTTATATTAATAGAAAAGTTCAACCTTTTCACCATTAAGTTTGATTTTTTTTTGATTTTTTTGATTTTTTTGCTCTAGGCTATTTTGCTATTTGTATATTTGAGGGCATTCCCTTCTAGTCTAGGTTATTGAGTTTTCATCATGAATATGTGTTGTATTTGTTCAAATACGTTTATTGATACAAACATGTCATTTTCTTTCTTCTCTTCTAATAATATGAAAGATTATGTAAATTGATTTTGAATATTGATGTAGTATTGCATATCTGTTATAATCCTACTCAGTTGTGCTATATAATCTTTTCTAGGCACCGTTGATTTGATTTTTAGCACTTTGAAAAGACTATATCTCTATTCTTATGATTGGTATTGATCTATATTTTTCCTGTAGCTGTAGGAAAGGCGTCTCTAAGGTGTTCTGAATAGCCCTTCTTAAAATATTCAGAACAAGCCTTTTCAAGACAAGTTACTTTTGTATGTGGACTATTTTTCCAGAGTTCTATTGAGATTAACACAAAACTTTTTCTCCCTAGCTACCTAAAGTTATAAAAATTGTGAGTTTACGAGGACCAGAGCAATAGTATAACCCTTTGCATGCAGTCAAACCAAATTCAATCCCTAGCAGAAATTAACACAAAACCAGAGTAAAAGTAAAATAAAACAAAATAGCTGGTCTAATTCATATATAGTATTATATGCTAAAATAATTTGTCTTAAAGTCTATCTGTAAACCAGTGAAGTTATTTAAATGCTGAACATCTGTTCTTTGTCCTGTGAATCACCTTTCCATCTACGTCTTTCTCCTTGAATAGCAAGGCCCCTACCATTATTAAGTTTAGAATAGATACTCATTTTCTTTATTGATTTTTTTTAATTTATGTGTCAGAAATTTTTTAGTTCAATATGTTTCTACAACTCTATGATTCTGTTTGTTAAGTCATTTTTTTTTTCATTTTGTTTTGACTGTAGGCTACACCCTGAGATGTTCCAGGGTTATTCCTGGCTCTGCTCTCAGAAATAACCCTAAGTTAGCTGAGGGGACCATATCACACAAGGAATAGAACCCAGATTGGCCACATGGAAGGCAAACTCCCTAGCCTCTGTTCTATCCCTCTAGCTTCTGTTAACTCTATTAATTTAATTTCTTGACCAGTACAAGGAGAATCTAGAGATGTAGAGAAATTTTCCCTGTCTTCCATAATGTCATTTTTTTTTTTGTAATGGGTAGCACTTACCTAACAAAAATGAGTTTGGAAATGATTGTTTGCTTCAAGGCTTTAAAAAGATCATTGGGCCAGAGTGATAGCAAAGTAGAAAGGGTGTTGGCCTTGCACATAGCTGACTGGGTTAGTACCTGATATGCCATATGGTCTCCAAGCTGTGCTCAGAGATCAATACTAAGGGTACTTAGAAAACCTTATATGGGTAGAATCGTAATGGTAAAAGAATATTTAGAGTTATAGCTGTTAAATAAAATACACATAAAATATTCAAAAGACATATGTGTCCATTTTATGTCTTTTAAAACAGTTGGGGGTTGTTAAATCCAATGCACGACTTTGGTCTGTGATTAGAAATGTGTAGTAAAAAGGGTAAATGTGGGGACTGATGATTGGGGGTGAGAGAGTTAAGGAGTAATAATGAGCCTTGTAGGGGTGTGCAAAAAGGGCAGAATCTGTTGGGGCAAGAGGTCAGTTTTGGTGCCTAACAAATGAAAGGACTGAGGGTAAAGAGGATTAACTAATGGGAACATAATGAATCCAGATTGGGAGATGAGGGAGTAGAAGGGGCTCTCGTGTGGAGGAGGGAAAATATATCACAGGGGCTATATACATTGAATAGATGAATTGTTTATGGATTAGGCTTGGCAGTCAGAGAGGACCACTATATAGGAAGTCAAGTCTACATATACACTGATTTTAGGGACCTATTTGAATATTATCCTCCAAATGTAGGGAATTCCATTTTCTTTCTAGAAACAGTTGAGAATTAAGACTATTTTTGGAAGCTGTTAAAAAGTATATATGAAATTTTGAAAATGAATACTACATTTTGAAAATGAATACTATATTTTGAAAATGAATACTAGGAAGAACTTCTGAAAGGGGTCCAGTATGCTATAGGGGAGGAATTTGTCTCCCCCACCCTCCCCCAGGGCCCGATTTATCAGGCGTGGTAAATTGAAGTTGAAGACAACTCTGGCATGGGGGGATCTCAGTCCCCTGGACTAAGTGGTCAGTCCAGGGGGCCTATGGCTTTCTGTCCTACCCAGAGCCCCCAAAATACCAGTTGAAGAGAAACAGAAGAACTGGCATGTGGAATCTTCTTTTTATCTTGTCTTCTCTTTGTGAGCTGTTCAATAAGGAATTTTGGTGGAACTGTCTGGCATGGGGGATCTCAGTCCCCTGGACTAAGTGGTCAGTCTAGGGGGCCTATGGTTAGCTGTCCTTCCCAGAGCCCCCCAAATACCAGCTGAATAGAAACAGAAGAACCGGCATGTAGAATCTTCTTTTTATCTTGTCTTCTCTTTGTGAGCTGTTCAATAAGAAATTTTGGTGGAAGTGTCTCTCAGTTTAATGCTTATGATTGAACCATGTCATGGGGATTGTTGGACTTGTTCTTATGGCCCTCATCTGCGCTGATAATGCCACATGGCACTGTTCCTTGTTTGCACAGGCACATTAAAATGGGAAAATACTATACATACAAATAAGTTGTTATCTAATAGAGATTGGAACACACAAATCTCATAGTGCAATGGGACCTTACACACTGAACATTGATATAATGACCTGGCACAGGCCTCAGAAGAACGGGCATCCTCCATTCATCCCTGAACCAGGGAAGCTATCTACAAAACATCCAAGATTTTTTATAACAACACCTGAAAGCAATCCTCTACCAGAAAGACCCTACTACAGCTCTGACATTGACCTGCTCAAAAGAGACTTCCCTTAGCACTAAGAAGACTTGACAACAATAACGACCTGCTTACAGAACAGGGTTTTCTGCATTGCCCTTTAATTGTGAGGTGAAATGAGAGGACGCTCTGCACCATCCTGACTGCAATATAGGATATGCAGATTCCAGGATCTTTAATACAGAAACATGATACCAACAACAGAGACTGTGTGAAAAATAAAAGTGTATTGGTACTACAGACAATGACCTGGATTGGACAAACTAGTTTGCCTGAAGCCTAGAATTGGTCTTATGCCAGGAAACTTCAGGGGTAGGGTCTCCTTGTATTTAGGCCAAGGCTTTTCCTTTCCATGCCCCTCATATTTTGGTGGGCCTATGCAAACAATAATTGCCACTCTAACACTGTTTTTACTGTGCTCCTTGGACTCTAATCCTTAAGAAAAACAACCCACTTAAACTTTTGAGGTTCACTTAAACTATGATTCATTTGCATGGAAATGTAAAAAAGTACTTTGCCTTCAATATTTAAGGAGTTACATAAGTTTTATGTCGTTAGATTGCTTTGTGTGCTGCTAAGAAATATTATGTACTACAATCTGGGGGCTTGAGGGACAAAGTAATTGTACATAGGTTCTGTTTTATTTTTCTTAATGTTCTTTGGCTGAAAGTTCAAAGTTAAGATATCAGCAAGGGGACTACTGAGAATTCTGTTTATGGGTGATTCTCCTTCCACTGTAACTTTACCTTGTTCTCTTTCTTTGCATCTTTGTTTTCATAATTTAAAATAAAAAAATTAATAATAAAAAAACCTTACATGTATTGTAGGGTCAACTATGTACAGGACAAATAGCTTAACACCCATCTCGAGCACTATAACCTATAGCATGATAAAATATTGAAAAATTATAAAATGCCTAAATGGGAGTTTGACAAAGGTAAGGATTTTGATAAGTATCTAGCACATAGAGGAATACGTTTTGAAGTAATGTTTATATTTGGAAGGTGAGAAACATAAGTTTGCATGTTGTGGTGAAAATTAATGTGGACAGTAAATCAAAGTAAATTTTACAAATTGCAAAAATCTTCCAAGAAAATATTAAGCAGAATGGGGCCGGGCGGTGGCGCTGGAGGTAAGGTGCCTGCCTTGCCTGCGCTAGCCTAGGACGGACCGCGGTTCGATCCCCCGGTGCCCCATATGGTCCCCCAAGAAGCCAGGAGCAACTTCTGAGCGCATAGCCAGGAGTAACCCCTGAGCGTCACAGGGTGTGGCCCAAAAACCAAAAAAAAAAAAAAAAAAAAAAAAAAAAAAAAAAAAAAGAAAATATTAAGCAGATTAGAAATTTACTTCTTTCCATATTAATTTCAACTAAAGGTAAAACTATTTAATTTAGCTAAAGTAATTTATAAAAGCTATAGCATTTTAAATATATATCTACAGCCAATATTTTAAGAAATAAAATTACTTATGTATTTTAAGAAAAGAAAAATCTCTTATTTATCAAATAAATAAACTTGATAGTGGTATGTTAATAAAACATACTGTGTTATCTATAGAAAAATATTTATTTGTGGCGCTATGCAATAGTACAGTAGTAGGGCACTGGGCTTGCCTATGACCAACCTAGATTTGATCTCCAATACCCCTTCAAGTCCACCAGAAGTGTTACCTCGTGCAGCTCAAAAACCAGCAACACTTAACTTTTTTTTTAAATGTCTGTATCTTACGGTTTTCTTCCTATTTGTACATATGTGTATATATATATATGTTAGTACATATACAATGTAAAATAATATTATGTACCATTCTTTCTGAACAACATGGTATCTGTTTCTTAATATGACTATTTTTTTTGAGCCACACCTGTTGATGCTCAGGTGTTACTCCTGGCTATGAGCTCAGAAATGACTCCTGGCATGGGGGACCATATAGAATGCTGGGGAATCCAACCACAGTTCGTCCTAGGTTAGTTCGTGCAAGTGCCTTACTGCTGGCATTACCACTCTAGCCCCTTAATATGACATTATTATACTGTCATTTTTAACAGTAAAATATTTGATAACAAGAATATGCCATATTTATATTAATTTTTCTATTTTATTATAGTTTTGCATATTGAGTTTCAACTCTTGTAAAGAATAGAATTTTTAAATAAATAATTAATTTACTATAAGAAAGTAGAACAGTAGTGTTTTTTATGTAACTTTATATACAGTTTAATGTTGGCATCAACAGTAGCATATTCTACATAATTCATTTTATGAAATTATTATATAGTTGAATTTATATAAAGCTTATTCTAGATCTTTAAATTATAAAATTTCTTACTAATTACAATAGGAAATTATTAAACTTATTCATCTTTGAAACCGAATATATTTCCAAATCATTCTTGGAAGGGACACTCATAGACAGAAGCTTTGGGTAGGCACTAAATACTACTTTCATCCTCAGCTACCCTGCTTTTTTGTGCATATGCATGTTTTAGTTAAATCACTGACAAGGAAACTACCAGCCTTATGTTTCCACTAATGTTAGAAATAGCACATAGAATTTGTAATGTTAAGCATAACAGCTGATCATACTATAGAAGAGTAGAAAAAAGAGGGGAAAATGACGCCATTAACCATGCAAATGTGTGCCACATCTGTACTAAATTGTCATTTGCGTGAATACAGCTAAAGCAAGCAGGATTACTGTCATTAGAGCAATGCTGTTTGCACTGCTATATTGTACTTAAGGTTGTGTGGGTGTTTCCATTTATAATGCCCTTCTTCATCTTAGGCATTTGTAATTTGATTGTAATAATCTGCTTTTGGATAAAACATTACTATATGTTCACAGAGGGGGAGCAATTTTTAATTACAAAATTGTATTCAAATTGGTTCAACCACATTTTAACTGCACAAAAAGACATTTAAGCACACTACAATTGTTCTCTTTAAAATACGACTATTTTAGATTTCTCAGGATTCATGTGTTTTGAAGTTCAAGGTAGAAAATAAAATTATTGTATCATTTTATGTTTGTTGATTTTGTAGTCTCTCTGGAAAAAGTTCAATATACTTTTATTTGTTTTAAAGATTTTTTGACTTTTGGAAAAGTTAATAGAAGTAATGTTTTATGATATACTTTATTATCAGATATGGATAAAACTATACACCAGCTATTGAATAATGGCTTCTCTAGTGCCTAACAAGGCCTAAGATGGTTTACATATATAAAAAATAAATCATCAAAAATAGTGATAAATATTGCTATAGCAACTTCAGATTATGGATAAATTGCTAAAGCAACTTCAGATTGCCAAAAACTTTTAATAAAAATTTAAAGGAATATTTATTTAATTACTGCCAATAAGAATGTTACTCAGGTGACTACTACTACTGGCTTTGTGCTTATATATTTCTCTTGCACAGAACTGTAAATCATAAGTTTATCATTTTTTTCAAAAACCATATATCATTCTTTTTTAAAGGTATATAAATTTTTAAAAGTATGATTCTATGCTAATATAGTAAATAGGAATTTTAAATAGAATATATTGTTATGACCAATAAGTAAAGTTTTAAATAACTAGTATATGATTTTATAAAAAGCATTTATTTCAAAAGGATATTTGCAAAATCTTAGTTATCTTCATTTTTACCCATTTTATATTTTGTTAAGGCTCTATATATGTATGTGACTTTTTCACATATACATTTACATTTATAAATTCTTTATTATTTAGCAATATTTAAAAACATATTCCCAGGACCAGAGGCATATTGAAGAGGATAAATGTCACGTTCCTTGCATATATGTGTTGCAAAAATGGACCTGGTTCAGGAGAAACTGTATGTGATTCTCTGAACCTAGACAATGTAAACACTGAGCATAGCTGTGTTTAACCATCAAAAAGAACAAAAACTGACCTAAAAAGCAAATAAACAACAACAACAGCAACAAAACCACGAGTCAGTGTTTATACTTTTGGTAGAATTATTAGTGATTTAATTTATTCAGATTGGTTCTTCAATTCCTTTGAGGGAGTATAGTCATTTGTTTATTTACATAAATCTCCCTGGCTGTTGAGAATTGTCATTTTGTAGTTATATAATACATTTGTGCCAAAATTTGTGTTCTTTTTGTGGATGTATTCGTCAGTTAAGAACCTCTCAAAAACCAAATGTCACTATTAATGCTAAATTTTATTTTTATGGTCACATATATCTATGCACAGTGCTTAGACCTAATTCTGTGCTGAGGCCACTCATGGCTAAAATCAGAGAACCATATGTACTGCCAGGAATCTAACCAGAGACTGATGCATGTAAGGTAAGAATCTTACTTATTGTACTCACCAGACTCTCTCCCTGGCCTTAATAAGAACATTTAAAGAAATGGAATTAGAATCTATTTATAATGACTTGTGGAAAGAAACCACAAGAAATAATGTAGCATCTGAGGACTAGAAAGAAGATTTTGGTGTAAATTTAGACTGAAAGGCAAGATGGCACAGTTATTAGAACTTGAAGAGAGCCTGAGATAGATCCTCTTGTTAAAAGGTGTGACTTGTTCAAGAGAAACTGCCATTCCAAAGTTATTTTTGAGCAGGAGGAATATAAACTTGTATCCTAATTTCTTACAGCTCCTGATCTCTTGGAATGTTTATTTATGATTATTATAGGGAAAGATACCAAGTATCAGCATAATAATGGCAATAAAAGTACTATAGTTAAATTAAAACAAGTAAGGTTGTATTTATTAATATAGATATTGGGGCAACTAAGTTTAAGTATGTATAAATTAATCAATTCATAAATTACTTTTATAGCAAATAGTTTTGTAAGGTTGAATTTGTCATGCTTTGTGCTTATAGGTACTACGTCGGTGGTCCAAATAAAACTTATTAAGGAACAATAAAGAAACCTTAGGGCCAGAAGAGTCTAGCACATGGGGAGGGAGTTTGCCTTGCATGTAGCTGACCTGGATTTCATCCCAGGCATCCTATATGTCCCCCTGAGCCTACCAGGAATGATTTCTGAGCCCAGAGCCAGGAGTAACCATTGAACACTGCCAGATGTTGCCCAATAAAACTTACAAATTTTACACTATCAGCAGTAGGACTTAAATGGTAGCTAAGTTTCCTCAGGTTTCCTCCAGAGGGAACTTATCTCTATGGAGCAAGTGTCCCACAGGACACATCATTTCAAGAAATGCTTTATGTGGGACAGGGTTAGTTAAGAATAAAATAGGCTTAGTATCTTCCTGGGGGAGACTTTAAGTACAGGAACATAAAATTTTGTATTTTGTTAAATGTTAAATAAAGTTTCAGACTAACAAAGTAATATAGTCCAACAGTAACACATCAGAAACAGAAATCTAGCTTTAGTAATATGTTTGAAATAGTTTGGAAAGCTTTTGTGTGTGTGTATGAAAATAACATAGGAAATAATATTAATGCTCCAATATACATTATGAGGGAAATGACTAAAATATATTGGAGATGATAAAATAAAACTAAGGAACAAATATGAGAAATTTTACTATGAATTTTTACTATACTTAAATTAGAAGTTGTTGCTGTAGATATATTTTAAATGAAAAAATATTTAGATTATTAGGCATTTCACCACCTGCTATCATGTTCTTCTTGAATATAATCTTTCCCCAATACGCTTTTACAAATTACAAGGAGATTGATCACTTTTTCTTCTGCCTCCCTGCAGTTCTAACAAGTATCATTATCTATAATCCTAACTTTACTCATCCTGCTGGCATCCAATAGCTATTAAAGATAACTTTTTTCAGTAGGAACTGAAGCCCTCAATCTAGTGACAACATGAGAATATTTTGGCATATTTTAAACCATTCTTTTTAGAATGGCTTATTGAATTTTTCTGAGATGTTTTAATGTAAAACATATTTTGTGTGGTTGGAGAAATAGTAGAGTCAGTAGGACAATTTGGCTTCAATACTCTGCACTGTTCAGGTGATCTCTGATTGTAGAACCAGCATTAATCCCTGAATATTGATGGGCATAGCACCAAAACAAAAGGCAAAACCAATTTTTATGGAAAACTAAATGCAAGAAAATTATAAGTATGATGCATAGAATCAAACCCAGGTGACTGTGTATAAAGCAGGCTCCTTATCTGCTGAACTACTTTTCCAGCCTCTATATCCGATGCTTATTTGCAGAATCATACTAATTAAATTTGTTTAGTTGTTTAATTGGTTTATGAAATATTTTGTAAGGTCATAATCATAATAGCTGAGGCATCAGTAGTAGTACTAATATTCCAAATGTACTAGTCAAGTATAAAGTCAATCAAGTATAAAACCAATACCCATTGCATTAATGTAAATTTTTAAAATATGTAATGCCTTTTAAAATTCACGTGAAACATGAAATCTTAGTGCCACAGACTTAAATCCTTTTTTTTTGGGGGGGGTTGTTTTGTTTCTTAGGTCACACACCCGGTGATGCTCAGGGGTTACTTTTGGTTATGAGGTCAGAAATTGCTCCTGGGTTGGAGGGCCATATGGGAAGCTGGGGATAGAACCGCCATCCATCCTAACCTAGTGTGCCCAAGGCAGACGCCTTACAGCCTGTGCCACTGCTCCAGCCCCAACATAAGTCCTTTTTATTTTTTCTCTTTTTTTGTCTTTATCCTATCTGCTAAGGCAGTTAAAGATGTGGAACATAGTCCTACCTACCATTAAAAAACCTGAGGAGTAATTTTATTAGTGACTAATTTCCTCTCTGACTTTCTGACTTTTCTATTTTTTTTCCTTCGACTTTCTGACTTTTCAATACTCTGCTTAATTTAAGAATCCACTTTGGTGAAAATTAAAATTATTAATTATAAAAAAGAAGTCTTAAATAAAAAATAATGGGTTGTTTGTTCTTAAGCTCTTTTATCTTATTGGCAAATTTCCTTAATTAGTTTCCAAATATACACATATGATTATGTGAAGGACTTATAAATTACAAATTACAAATGTGCACTTTGTTTAGTTGATGAATGTGGAGAATTAATGACTTTATGTCAAGATTTTTATCCATATGGCACAAAATAGGGAAACAAAAGAGAGAAAGAGAGAGAGAGAGAGGGAGAGAGGGAAGGAGGGGGAGAGAGAGAGAGAAAGAGAGAGAGAGAGCATATTTTCAAACATCTGGATCTTTGGATCTTTTACATTATGGAGACCAAAATATACAGATGTTTTTAGTAAATTTTTTCAATACATCCCTTGAGAATCAATGTTACTAACTTCAAAAAAGAACACATATATGGTGTGTTGATATAAGGGTGTTAGGAGACAGAAAGTGAAGGGCAGAAAGAAAGAGCAGACTTTCCACACCCCCATTCCACATACACAATATAGTATATCCCATGACTACTAGTGGTGGGGAGAGGGAGAGCAAAATATTCTCAATATTCTCAAATATTATCAATTTCATCAGCTTGATGTCTGACTTATTGAATATATCATGACTTCATATTTAATATGACCAACAAAACATATCTTTATAATATATTTCTGTCTATAGTTGACAATGTATGTATGTATTTTTACAGTTTTTCTCATTATTTGCCCTATATTTTATTCTTTTTGCACTGTTGCTCTTAGATACAGTTAAATCTGCACAATCATTTTCTACTATTCACTACATTTGTGTTGGAAATAGGTGAGGAGAACCTCTTCAATGACTCAAATGGTTTCTTAGGTTGGCAAAGAAATCTGTTTTCCTTACTTGTCAGATCAGGTTACTGTAAAAGAATAGTTCTTAAAAATGCAGGACTTCATGTGGTAAAATGCGTCAAAAATGGTTTAAAATAATACAATCCTAAGAACCTTAGGGGGTGGGAGGGAACAGAGAAAAGAATCACTGGTATTTTCTTCCCTTATTTATAGTCAGTGGCATAAAGACACACCAGGAACACATGTGAGATGGAGGCAGGCATTTTCAGCAAATATGTTTCCACAAAGTCACTGCATTTACTATTATTGTACTTATTAATTATCTAAATTTAAATACTTGATATTCCTACCACTAAATACCCACGTACTTTGACCCAGAGGTAATTCTTGATCAGAAAGATGAGTGTAAGTGTTGCTGAGCATACATTATTGATTCTATAAGACTTTGACTCTAGTTACAGTAGAAATTACATTCGTGAATAAGCAAGGTTTATACAAGTCTAATATTTAATCCAATAAAAAGAAGTATGGAACTATCAGATAATTTACAAAACTCATTAATTAGAATGATAATTCTTTAAAACTGTGTCAGTGTATATTTTTGTCAGTGTATGATTTACTGGAATGTTGAATCATTTAAAATTTAAGTCAAATTGCCATATGGTAGGGGATATTTTTAGCTTACTAATATAATAGATGCCAAATTATTGTGTATGTTAAGCTCCACTCTGAGGCAAATAGCTTTACTTCATATTGCCAGGATCTACTAGTTGAAAAATTATTTTTCTTCAAATATGTTTATTTAATGTTTATCATGAAAGTAACATTGTATCTGTATTTTATGTATGCCTCAAATTTAAAGCATTATATACACTAATTTATGTACCACAAAGTATATTTACTTATACAAATTAAGTAAATAATCCATTTTATATTTGCCTTAAAAGTCTCCTATTTGTATCAAAGAGAATTTTGTTCACAAACTGCACCCTAATAAGTTTGTGGGGCAAATTTGGAAATCATTTTTATAAGCATGACATGTGAAATGATGACTAGCCAATAATTTTATAGTGTAAACTATATTTTATTCAGGGAATTCAAAGACACAAACTTAAACACATGATGACTTTCTTAATCTAAAAGCACAGAAAAAAGTATACTTGGAGGTGTTTTTTGTTTTGTTTTGTTTTGGTATATTCAGGCCTGTAATATCTGTTGAGGATAAGTAAACAGTTGGCAAGGAACTCCCTCTTGTGGTCAAACATCCTTAATTAGAAAAAGGTATCTTACTCAACTGATGGTCTGGATTATTAAAACATGGGCCACTTGTAACCATTAAGATTAACAAAACTGATATAAGTGGATTTACTGAAGCAATTCATTGGAAATTAGAGCTGAAATCTGGAACATATGCGCTACATATTTCCTACAACAGAGCTTTTCACTGTTCTTGGATAAATCCACTTTGAATGTCAATTCTGAGAGTTTTTTTTTCTTTTTTTTACAGAGCATAGCATTCCTAAGAATTATATACACAGTGCATGCATATATATGTATATATCTTCCTATATTAACATAGATGCATATGTAATTGATTCAGAGTAAGATAGACTGTTAAAATATAAAATTCACATCCTCGGTATTTTGATCTTAATACTTTGTGTTCTAATAGTTTCTAGGTGTATATTTGCTAAATATTTAAATAGCAGATGAAATAACTTCCTTATGCCGTTAAACTGCTTACCCTGTATATCTGTGACAACAAAGTCTACTGTCAGTGGCAATAAATTCCTGATATTCAATCAGAAATGTCTTAAATACTTATTATGAATGAAGAAAGCTACCAGACACATAATGAGGCTGACAAATTATAATATTTCCCTGATTGTTTGATTTAAGTAGTGCCTCCAACCACTTTACAGGAACAGTAAAAGACACTATCTGTCCTAGTACTGAGTATGTAATTCATTTCCATGATATCAAATTAAAACCCGATGTCAAAAAGACTGGGATTTAATTTATCTTCTGACAGCTCATCAAAGGTTGGGAAGAAGGCCTTTTTCTCAGATCAGACCACTACTGCCAATTCAAATATGAACAATAACAAACTAAACCAACTTTTTTTCAAGATTTCTTTCAATATAAGGAAAAGAAGTTCATATCCCAGTAATGTCATTGTTTAAAAAAGTAGGAGGTGGAAAAGGATGGATGGAGGCAAAAGGGGGCAAGAGGAAGGAGAAAAAGAGAGACGCTGGACACAAGTTTTTTGTAAATTGTGAAAAAAATTATCACATGTAGTGATAATATCTAAACAAACACTGGTTTCAATATTTCTTGGCCTTTTTAAAATTAAACATTCTATTAATCAGTATAAAGCAAATCATGCTCTTGTAATCAATCTAGAAAAAAATGTGTAAGAAGACAAGCTTGTTTCTAGTTATATATTTGTTCTTATTTCCTAGTTGTTTTTAATTGCTATAGTCTGTAGAAGATGATGCAGTTCATTTGGTTTTCTGATATTTATATTTATACAGAATAAGGTTCACTATAAATAAGTGTAAAAATTTTTGAAGGTATTAAAAATGTAACAAATGTGTGTTATGATAAGTGGGTTATTTCAGTATATTTAATAGTCATGGACTAATTTTGAAGTTCTTAAATAGTGCTTATTTTATAAATTTTAAATAAAATTTAAATTGTCTAGTCTCTATTATTTAATAAACTATAATTTATCTACTCAAAGATGTAAAAGTATAAAAATAATATTGCATAGCTACATGTTTACATATTTGCCAATCAGTAAAAAATAGAATTTTTCTCAAATTTGAAAGTTAGATCAATTACAATATTTTATTGCAAAAATCCACATTTAAAAGTGCTCAGGTTTTACTCCTAACTCTGTGCTCAGGATAATACCTGTAAGTGCTTAGGAAAACATCTATGGTGTTGCAATCAAACCTGGGTCACTGTGTGCAAAATAAAAAATATTTTACTACTACACTGTCTCTACACAGTATTTAATGTTTATATTTGTATATAAAGTTTTTATATTTATATAAATTTATAATATTTTTTAAAGTTTCATTGGAATCAATTATGGGTTTTATAAGCATTGTTAATTTATTTATTTTGAATATAAAATTAGATTTTTAGGTGTGGGAATGGTGGCACAGCTGTAGGGCGTTTGCCTTGCACGCTTCTGACCTAGGACGGACCTTGGTTAGATCCCCTTGGTTCCCAAAGATGGGAGCGATTTCTGAGCTCATAGCCAGGAGTAACTCCTGAGCATCATCGGGTATGGCCAAAACCCAAAAATAAAATAAAATTTTATGTCAGGAATAACTAATTTCAGAATTCAGATTTAAATTATTTTTTATTTTATTACATAATACTAAGACCTATTTATAAGTCTATAGCTAAGATAAACCTTTTAAAAAGTATGTCCTTTGTAAATATGTATAAATTTTATTATACACAAGTTACCTTTCATAAATTCAGCAGATCTGTGTTAATAAAATATTATTTAATGTGTAAAAATGAGTTGAGCAACAAACAACCATGCATGCATGATCAATAAATTTAGGTACCTGCATATGACTCTAATATACTTTGTCTATATTTTGATTCTATTAAAGTTACGATTCTACTCATTTCAATTACACAATTATTTTTGCATCATTGACAATAAAACATTTTTTATTTTTAATTTTAATATTATTGCTACCTATCAAAAAAAGAAAATAATTTCTATATGGAAATAATTATACGTTGAAAATTGACTATGTGGGTGCAGAGTGATAGCATAGCAGGTAGGACATTTGCCTTGCACATGATTGACCCTGGTTTGTCACCGGCATATCATATGTCTCCCGACACTGTCAGGGGTGATCACTGAATAAGAAAGAGCCCTGAGTATACTATGAGCACTTCTGGTTGTGGCCTCACAACTAAACCAAACCAATCAAACCATACGAAAAAAATTGACTGTGGTTGTGGAACCCCAAACTGTGTAGAGTGGTGGGTAAGGAACCTGCTTAGGGCAGTAAGAGTCTCAGTAGCACAAATGATCCTTTTTTTTTTTTTTTTTTTTTTTTACTTTTTGGGCCACACCCAGTGAAGCTCAGGGATCAGGGATTACTCCTAGCTATGTGCTCAGAAATCTCTCCTGGCTCGGGGAACCAGATGGGCAGAGGGGATGCCAGGGATCGAACCCAGGTCCATTCTGGGCAGCCGTATGCAGGCAAACACCCTTCAACTATAATATCACTCCCGCCCCATCACAAATAATTTTGAGCTCTACGGAAATTATCTCTGATCACAGCATTGCTGTGAATTATGATAAATTAATTAAATAAAGACACTTTAAGAAGGAATGAAATTGCCAGGGTAAAAGGAAAACTTAAAATTCAATAAATACATACATGACCTGCTACATGATAAGCCCTGAATATTGTATATTAGGTATTATTCTTTTTTTGTTTGTTTTGTTTTGTTTTTGTATTTTGGGCCACATCCGGCGGTGCTCAGGGGTTACTCCTGGCTGTCTGCTCAGAAATAGCTCCTGGCAGGCACGGAGGACCATATGGGACACCAGGATTTGAACCAACTACTTTAGATCCTGGATTGGCTGATTGCAAGGCAAACACCGCTGTGCTATCTCTCCAGGCCCAGGTATTATTCTTATACTTCTTTTATTCTGCTCCTAGTTTGGGGAACTATATAGGACTCTGGGGGATCAAACCACATTCCTTCCTAGGTTAGCACGTACAAGACAAATGCCCTACCACATGTGCCACTACTCAGGCCCTGAATTCTGATACTTAAGCAAAGTCCATTTACGAAAGGGAATTTCCCATGATGGAGTTGAACTGGAATCAACTATTAAATGTCGCTTTTTAAAAAGTTTTTCAGTAGACTTGACATAAAAAATAAAATATAGATAAGTTAATATTAATAGAAATTTATTTAATAATTTTTCCTCCACAGTTTGAAAAACTCAGAGCTAACACCTGGTGATGCTTAGGGAGCAATCAGGATGTTTAGGATTAAACCTGGGCTGCAGAGTGCAAGGCAAATGCTCTATACACTTTGCTCTGGCCCTTAAAATATTACTTTTAAATTTTCTGGAATATTTTTCATAATGTAATTTGGGTTAAGGTATAGAGATTTAAAAGTTAAGTGAAGTTAAGCTATAATATTTTGGAGTAAACAGCAAAAACAACTTGCTTGTTCATTTTATAGAAATTTTTGCTCATTTTTGGAACAGGCTAGTTCATTTTAAGTTTACACTGTGAAGAAGTTGTTCCCTTTGTGCCTAAAATGACTGCATGTACCTATTGTGATTTTTTTGGTAGAAACCATGACTCTCATGGGTGTATTATTCTGGCTTAAAGTGGCCCCTCAGTTGTAAGTGATCAAATTGCTACATGGTCCATTTATACAGAATTATTTCTTTTTGAAGCAAGTGAAATCAAATGTTTTTGTGCCACACAGGGACCCCGCCTGCTCCAGAAGATAAGCCTTTGGCCTAAGGATGCAAAAATCCCTCATGCTTTCATTTTTCACATATACTTTGTTGTCTATTTATTACCATGTAAATGCATATTGTTAATTCTAATTCAGAGACAATAAAAACACCAAAGGTGAGAATTTAAATTAAATATTTAATGCTAATAAAATTGAGCTAATAATTACAAAATATCTTTGATTAAAAAACATCAGTGAAAATTTGCTATAATTTATGAAAGAAGCAAAATAGCTAAAAACATGTTATGGGTATCCTTAGAGGTATTGCATTAAATCTGTAGAATGCCTTGGGGAGTATTGCCATTTTAATGATGCTAATCCTCCCAATCCTTGAGCAGGATATATGCATCCATTTCCACGTATCCTTTTTTATTTTTGAAGCAGGGTTTTGTAGGGTTTTTTTGTATAAGTCCTTCACATCTTTAGTTGAATACAAGATATCTGAGTTTGTGTGGCACTAATGTAAATGGGATTTTTTTTTTGATATCCATTTCTTCTCTATCATTGGTGTATAAGAAGGCCATTGATTTGTGTGTGTTAATTTTGTAGCCTGCCACTTTGCTATATGAATATTATAGAAGTTATTTGGTAGAGTCTTTAGGGTTAAAGTATCAAATGAGAGTTTGACTTCTCCTTTTCCTATCTGGATGCCCTTGATATCATTTTCTTGCCCAATCACTATAGCAAGAACTTCCAGCACTATATTGAATAGTAGTGGTGAGAGAGGGCAGCCTTGTCATGTACCAGATTTTAGAGGAAAGGCTTTTAGAAGTAGATCAAACACTCCAAAAATTCATCTGGAACAATAAACACCCAAGAATAGCTAGAGCAACCATTGCATAAAGGAATATGGGAGGTATCACTTTCTCCAACTTTAAAGTGTACTACAAAGCAATAGCCATTAAAACAGCATGGTATTGGAATAAAGACAGACCCTCAGATTAGTAGACTAGACTAGAGTATTCAGAGAATGCTCCCTGGATATACAATCAATTAATCTTTGATAAAGGGGCAAGATATACAAAATGGAGCAACAAAAACCTCTTCAACAGTAGTGTTGAGACAACTGGTCAGCCACATGCAAAAAAACGAACTAAGACCTCCAGCTAACACGATGCACCAAGGTCAAATGCAAATGGATTAAAGACCTTTATATCAGACCTAAAACCATAGGTATATAGAATACTAAAATTACAGACATCTTCAAGGAAGAAACAGCACTCTCCAAACAAGTTGAAGCAGAGATACACAAATGGGACTATATTAAGCTGAGAAGCTACTGCACCTCAAAGAAATAATGCCTAGGATACAAAAGCCACCCACAGAATGGGAGAAGCTATTCACCTAATAACCATCAGAAAAGGGATTAATATCTAAGATATACAAGTACTGACAGGACTTAAGGGAAAAAACACTTAACCCCACCCATCAAAATAATGAGGAAAAAATGAACAGACACTTTATAAAAGAAGAAATACAAATGGCCAAAAGGCACATGAAAAAATACTCCACATCACTAATCATCAGGAAGATGCAAATCAAAACAACAATGAGGTACCATCTCATACCACAGAGATTGGCACACATCACAAAGAACAAGAACATTTGGTGCTGGCAGGGATGTGGGGAGAAATGAACTCTCATTCACTGCTGGTGGGAATGTCGTCTAGTTCAGCCTTTAAGGAAAACAATATGGAAATTCCTCAAAAAATCTGGAAATTGAGTTCCCATTTGATCCAGCTATACCACTCCTAGGGATATAACCTAGGAACAGAAAAATATATACAAAATCCCTTCCTCACACCTATATTCATCACAGCACTTTTTACAATAGCCAGACTCTGGAAAAAACCAAGAAGCCCTTCAACAGATGAATGGCTAAAGAAACTGTGGCACATATACACAATGGAATTTTATGCAGCCGTCAGGAGAGATGAAGTCATGAAATTTTCCTATACATGGATGTACATGGAATCTATTATGCTGAATGAAATTAGTCAGAGGGAGAGAGACACACACACACAAAATAATCTCACTCATTTATGGGTGTTAAGAAAAATAAAAAAACATTGAAATAATTCCCAGAGATGAGGGCCGGAAGGACTGGCTCAAGATATGAAGTTCACCACAAAGAGTGGTGAGTGCAGTTAGATAAATAATTACAGTGAGAACTATCATAACAATGTCAGTAAATGAGAGATGTAGAAAGCCTATCTCTAATACAGGCAATGGGTGGGGAAGGGGAGAGATGGGGCACTGGTGACAGAAAGTTTGTACGGGTGAAGAGGGGTGTTCTTATTATGACTGACACCCACCTACAATTGTTTTTAATCATGGTGTTTAAATAAAGAAATTATTTTAAAAATAAATTAGCAAGAAAACAGTAAAAAGTCTTGTCTTTTAAAATAATTATTTTAGGGCCCACCAGATAGTACTGGAGTTAAAATACCTGCCTTTCATGTGGCTGAAAGAATTTAATCCCTGGTACCATATGTTCTCCCTAGAATTCTCAAGAGGGACCCTCAAGCATATATCTGTGCATATAGCTGCTATGACCCCAAACACCCCCCTCCCCCAAATAACAGTTTCTTCAGTTTAGGGTTAAATGATCAAATGCCTTACTGAGGTCTCACCTCTAAGGTCTGCCAAGATTTTTAAAATATTTGCTGGTGATCGCACATAAAGTTATATAGCAAAGTAAAATGTTACTTTCATGACTGAAATGTATCAGTTTATTTTTAATGACACTATATTTAATACTATTCACATGTTTTGTTGCTGAGTATATGATATGAAGTTATTTAAATAGAATAATATTCATCAATTTAGGCTGTTGAAGAAAATTTTTGTATATAGGTTCCATTCAGAAAAAATAATGGAAATTCATAGTGAATATTAATTTTAAAAATTAAGAATAAGTCTTAAGTTTGCATGTAAGGCTGCTATTAAAATGATTTTTAGAATAACAGATTTCTTTTAAAAATTCCACTGATATTTTGTGCAAAAATTTTTACAAATAAATCACAATATATTATATAAATCTTAAAATTTCCTCAGTTACAAAAATTAAAGTATTGGTTTTGTTGATTGGATTCTATAAGAAAGTACTTTCTTCGTGAACATTCTTGAACAGAATGGGAATGTTATCAAATGATCAAGCATAATTCCTGAACAAGTTGATGTGAGATTTTTGAACAGGAATCTCAGTTATGGTTTGGTTAAAAAAAGTGAAGACAAGTTTTTTAAGATAAAGAGAAGATGCCCAGGCTTCCCCCCTTCCCTACTCTAGGGAGGAGGAGCAGAGGGAGGGGTTGGGCAGATAGCTGGCTTCCGGTGCCTAGATCCGGGAGGCTGGCTCTTCCCAGGTATGGGGTTAGGGGACACCCCATGCCAGATGGCATTCTCCCTAGCTTGTGGGGTGCTGGGAGGCTTGGCAGGCCTCCAGCCATTCCCTTATTTCCCCCTGGACTCTAGGCCTGGCCTGAGTGCCACCTCGGGTGGCCTGCTATGGGTTCCAGGTGGACTTTATTAGGGGTAGCCGGGCTTCCCCCTTTTCCCTACTCTAGGGAGGAGGAGCAGAGGGAGGAGTCGGGCAGATAGCTGGCTTCCGGTGCCTTGATCTTGGAGGCCAGCTCTTTCCAGATATGGGGTAAGGGGGACCCCCATGCCGGATGGCATTCTCCCTAGTTTGGAGGGTGCTGGGAGGCTTGGCAGGCCTCCAGCCATTCCCCTATTTCCCCCTCTACTCCAGGCCTTCCCTGGTTGCCGGCCCAGGTGGACTCTATCGTGGTCCTCAGGCTTCCCCCCTTTCTCTCCCGACACTATTGGTCTCCATTTAAGAAACCACGAGGGGGCGTACCATATATATTTAAATATAAATATATATAAATATATAAAATATAAATGGAGGATTGACTCTCAGATTGGGAAGAGACCAGTTCGGGTGCGGGTACCATATATTTTCAAAATAAAAATGAGAGGATGGACTCTCAGGCTGGGAAGGGGCCAGTACTCTTTACCTACTTGTTTACTCTCAGAGGCCTCTTGGCCTCTTCCTTCTTTCATTGTGTAACTGTGGTTGCTACCATACGAGGTTTCTGATTAGTTCCCATGAACGGTGACAATTGAGTCCACTGTCTTAAGTTAGATTGTTTATTTTCCCCACTTTTTATATTTTCTCCTCTTTGTGAACTGTTCAATAAGGTATTTTGGTGAAAGAGTCCCTCTATATCTTTCCTTCCCTTTGTTATTTGTTAAATAAGGAAGTTTGTAGAAGTGTCCCTCCATTTAACGTTTATATAAGAACCAAGTCAATTGGATTGTTGGACTTGTTCTAGCATCCCTATCAGCATCAATCTCGCTGTGAACTGTTCAATAAGGAATTTTGGTGAAAGAGTCCCTCAGTTTAATGCTTATATTTGAACTAGGTCACGGGGATTGTTAGACTGTTCTTTCGGCTCCCTTATGCACTGATAACGTCAGGTGGCATTATTCCTCCTTTGCATAGGCACATTAAAATGGAAAATACTAAACTTACAATTAAGTTCTTATTTAATAGAGATAGGAACACACAAATTTTGTGATGCAAGGGAACCTTAAAAACCCTGAACATTGACATGATGACCTGGCACAGGCCTCAGAGATTTGGGCATTTTCCAGTCATCCCTGAACCAGGGAAGCCATCTATGAAACATCCAACGTTGTTTATGACATCACCTGGAAGCAATCCTCTACCAGGGAAGAACCTACTGCTACTCTGACATCAATTTACTCAAAAGAGTCTTCCCTTAACACTGAGAAGATTTAAACAACAACAACAACAACCTGCATACTGGACAGGGCTTTCTGCATTGCCCGTTAATTGCGAGTTGAAATTAGACGCTGCTCCGCAGCATCCTGACTTCAATGTAGGATATACAGATTCCAGGACCTTCAATACAGAAATGTAAGATTAACAACAGAGACTGTGAAAAAAATAACTGTATGAATACACAGACAATGACCGGGATTGGACAAACTAGTTTGCCTGGAGCCTAGAAATGGTCTTATGTCAGGAAACTTAAGGGGTAGGGTCTCCTTGTACTTAGGCCAAAGTTTTTCCTTTCCATGACCCCCATACTTTGGTGGGCCCATGCAAACAATAATTGCCACACTAACATTTTTTATAGTGCTCTTTTGACTCCAAACCTTTAAGAAACCACTAGTAAAAATATCTGGAACTGCAAAATAAAAATAAAGGTTTACATTAGTGTTAACATATATGCTTTTTATCTAGTATTCTTGGGGATAAAGGAGAGAGATAAGGGATATATGCTTGGGAACAGGGATGAAGGGAGGACAACACTGCTAGTGGAAAGGCCCTCTTTTATTGTCACTGTGTACCTTAAATATTAGTGTGTAATATTTGTAATTCACTTTGGCAAAAAAATTAAAAAAAAGAGATGATGCAAGGAATGATATTCAAAAAAAGAACAAACATTTTTTAAAAAGGGAATATTATTCTCAAGATGCCTATAGAATCAGGAAATTTAGTATCACTAAGATAATACAAAAAAGAAACGTGAGTCAAATCAGTTCTGAATAATAACATGATCATTTTTGAATGGAAGGTTACTTGGTGAAGAGTTAGTGTTGTTTTTACTGACACAAGTACTATTTGTATGAATGAAAAGTTTAAAATTTGTCATCATGTTGCAATTATATTGTGAGGCATGCACAAGATCTATTATATTACATCATTCATTGATTTTCAAGCTTTGATGACTGGTGAAAATATAAACAGTTTAAGGATATTTTAAGGATAAATATGTTAAGGCAAAAATAAAATATACTATTTTCTGTATTTACTTTTTTTCTTTGTTTGTTTTGACCACACCCAGTGATGCTCAATTTTTACTCCTGGCTAGGCACTCAGGAATCGCTCCTCTTGGGGGACCACATGGGGGACCATCGTAGGCTAGCACAGGCAAGGTAGATATCTTACCGCTCTGCACCACCGCTCTGGCCCCAATTTTGTGTATTTACTTTTAAATCTAAAACCATAAAAAAGAAAAGTTTATCTGGGAACTCAAGCTTCAAGCTTTAATAACTTTTCTTGCGGATAAGCAAGAATTTTCTGCAGACTAGCAGTTGAAACCACTGAACTAGCAAAGAGTAATTGGTCCCACAACTTCTTTGGTAAAGGAGAGCCACACCAATGTTTAGCTTTAGAGTACTATTTTTTTGTTAGGCAAATGGCAAAATTAATAATGTCTTTTTGCTAATATATTGATTCTGTCTATCCAAATTCAAATATATAAAGTCCTCAAATAAGGATTTTTTTAATTTGTTATATTGTGTTTTTAAGAATGTTGATACATTGATTATAGAATCATGATTATATTTTTAATTTACTTTTTAAATTTTTAAAAAATATTTATTTAAGCACTATGATTACCGACACTTTTGTAGTTGGTTTTTAGTTATAAAAAAGAACTCCCCCCTTCACCAGTGCAACATTCATTATTTTTTAAAATAGACGGGGAAAACACATTCACTCACTATTACATTGAAAATGTTTGTTTACTATCTTTCCAACTAGGGGTCATATAAGATACAGTTGTGTGCAGAGGAAGAAGATGGTTAAAAAATTAGAAAGCATGCATGTTGTAGATAATTAAAGTGCAGACAACTTCTATAGATTTGACACTGCTTTTTCACTTATCTGGGATAAATTATTAAAAGAAATATATTTTAGTTTTCATAGCTATAAGCTGTAAACATAGTGGTAACTGTTTTTTAAGCATATATTCTATGGTTAAGAAAATTAAGTAGCAAGGTGGCAGGCTAAAAAATTAACACACAAAAATCAATGGCCTTTCTATACACCAATAGTAATAAGGAAGAAACGGACATTAAGAAAACAATAGTGCCACACAAACTCAAATATCTTGGAATCAACTTGACTAAAAATGTGAAGGACCTATACAAAGAAAACTATAAAATTCTGCTCCAAGAAATAAGAGAGGACATGCGGAAATGGAAGCACATACCCTGCTCATGGATTGGCAGGATTAACATCATCAAAATGGCAATACTCCCCAAGACATTATACAGATTTAATGCAATTCCTCTAAAGATACCCATGACGTTCTTCAAAGAAGTGGATCAGGCACTTTTAAAATGTATTTGGAATAATAAACACCCTAGAATAGCTAAAGCAACCATTGGGAAAAAGAATATGGGAGGAATTACTTTCCCCCCATTTTTTTTTTTTTGGTTTTTGGACCACACTCAGCGATGCTCAGGAGTTACTCCTGGCTGTTTGCTCAGAAATAGCTCCTGGCAGGCACGGGGGACCATATTGGACACCGGGATTCAAATAAACCACCTTTGGTCCTGGATTGGCTGCTTGAAAGGAAAACGCTGCTGTGCTATCTCTCTGGACCCTTACTTTCCCCAACTTTAAACTGTACTACAAAGCAATAGTTCTCAAAACAGCATGGTATTGGAATAAAGACAGGCCCTCAGATCAGTGGAATAGGCTTGAATACTCAGAAAATGTTCCCCAGACATACAGTCACCTAATATTTGATAAAGGAGCAAGAAATCCTAAATGGAGCAAAGAAAGCCTCTTCAACAAGTGGTGTTGGCACAACTGGCTAGCCACTTGCAAAAAATTGAACTTAGACCCCCAGCTAACATCATGTATTAAGGTTAAATCCAAATGGATGAAAGACCTCGATATCAGACCTGAAACCATAAGATATATAAAACAACACGTAGGTAAAACACTCCAGGACATTGAGACTAAAGGTATCTTCAAAGAGGAAACTGCACTCTCCAAGCAAGTGAAAGCAGAGATTAACTGATGGGAATATATTAAACTGAGAAGCTTTTGCACCTCAAAAGAAATAGCGCCCAGAATACAAGAGCCCCCCACTGAGTGGGAGAAACTATTCACCCAATACCCATCAGACAAGGGGCTAATCTCCAAAATATACAAGGCACTGACAGAAATTTACAAGAAAAAAAATATAATCCCATCAAAAAATGGGGAGAAGAAATGGACAGAAACTTTGACAAAGAAATACAAATGGCCAAAAGACACATGAAAAAATGTTCCACATCACTAATCATCAGGGAGATGCAAATCAAAACAACTATGAGATACCACCACACGCCCCAGAGATTGGCACACATCACAAAGAATGAGAACAAGCAGTGTTGGCGGGGATGTGGAGAGAAAGGATCTCTTATCCACTGCTGGTGGGAATGCCATCTAGTTCAACCTTTATGGAAAGCAACATGGAGATTCCTCCAAAAACTGGAAATCAAGCTCCCATACGACCCAGCTATTCCACTCCTAGGAATATACCCTAGGACCACAAAAATACAATAACAAAAATCCCTTCCTTACACCTATATTCATTGCAGCACTATTTACCATAGCAAGATTCTGGAAACAACCAAGATGCCCTTCAACATATGAATGGCTAAAGAAACTGTGGTACATATACACAATGGAATATTATGCAGCTTTCAGGAGAGATGAAGTCATGAAATTTTCCTATACATGGATGTACACGGAATCTATTATGCTGAGTGAAATAAGTCAGAGAGAGAGAGAGAGAAAGACGCAGAATGGTCTCACTCCTCTATGGGTTTTAAGAAAAATGAAAGACATTCTTGCAATAATAACTTTCAGACACAAAAGAGAAAAGAACTGGAAGTTACAGCTCACCTCATGAAGTTCACCACAAACAGGGATGAGTTTAGTTAGAGAAATAACTACATTTTGAACTATCCTAATAATGAGAATGTACGAGGGAAAAAGAAAGCCTGTCTAGAGTACAGGTGGTTGTTGGGTGGGGAGGTGGGAGATTTAGGACATTGGTGATGGGAATTTTGCACCGGTGATGGGTGGTGTTCTTTACATGACTGAAACCCAAACACAATCATGTATGTAATAAAGTTGTTTAAATAAAAAAAAAAAGAAAAGAAAATTAAGTGGAGGGGCCTGAGTGGTGGTGTAGCAGTAGTACCTTTGCCTTGGACTGGAATAGACCTGGGATAGACCGTGGTTGGTCCCCTGGTATCCCAGATAGTCCCCAAGAAAGGAATTTCTGAGTGTATAGCCAGGAGTAACCCCCGAGCGTCACCAGGAATAACCTAAAAAAATACCAAAAAAAAAAAAAAAAAAGAAAAGGAAAGAAAAGAAAGAAAAGAAAAGAAAATTAAGTGGAGTTAAACTTCTTCATCAATTAAAACAAAAAGAAAACGTAGTTATTTTTCTAACTGGACTCACCACTCTTTTTGGGCTGACAACTATCATGACAATGATAGTGACTGAGAGAAATAGAATGCCGGTCTCGAATACAGGTAAAGGGTGGAGAGGAGGGAGTTGGGAGGCATTGGTGGTGCAAATGTTGCACTAGTGAAGGGGTGTGATTTTTTGGAACTAAAACCAACCACAAACATGTTTGTAATCATGGTGCTTAAATAAAGACATTTAAAAAACAAAAAGACTAGGAGATCAATAGGAAACTGGCAATGACTTGTCAGCAACCAAACCATATATTAAAAAAAGAAAGACAGAAAGAAATCTCTCCTATACTTTTTACAATTTAAATGAAATTATGAAACTTTATTCATAAATAAAATAATAAATAAGTTATCCTATATAAGAAGCCATGAAATACAGTGAAAGTGGATGTAGAGATCAAAAAGAAAATATTTAGAAATTATGAGAATACAAGTAAAAAAAATGAACCTGTGAAGAACTATATAGTATGTAGTGGTAAGTATTACAGGAAGATTGATACAAAAAAAGAAATTGTCTTCTAGGTAGAGGCAAATGTGAATATATGTCAAGATTAAAAGATTATTTTATAATAATTTTATTATAAATATAGGGAAAGGAAAGAACATATATTATCTAATTTAATTAAATTTAATTAATAAACTTAATTTAATTGGGCACACCAATTAAACTTAAATTAATTAAGTTGATTAAGAACATATATTACCTAATTTAATTAAATTAAGTTTAGAAGTATAAAACTTGGTTTACTTCATGATTTTGTGGGGGGGGTTTTAGGCCACACCTGGTGACGCTCAGGGGTTGTTCCTGGCTATGCACTCAGAAATTGCTCTTGGTTTGAGGGGACCATATGGGATGCCAGGGAATGGAACCACGATCTGTCCTAGGCTAGTAGTGCAGTTAAGGCAAGCACTTTACCACTTGTGCCACTGCTCTAGCCCCATCACTTCATGTTTTACTATAACTCAGCATTAATATGAAAATTAAGTCTTGTTATAAAAACTGAAAGGAAAAAGAAAGGGAAGAAATAAAAACTAGTATGAAATTGAACAAAATCTATAATCAGAAAGGGAAAAGACTCAATTTCTATGGATAGGTAGAGGATCTAAAAGTGGAAGCAATATTAGGCTAACTATATTTGGATAGAGAGAATTGTTAGAGTAAACAAAATATCATCTTTGGAACTGAATGATGAAATTGAAAAGGAGGTTTTCTTTAAAATATTAGCTTAATGCACAAATAAAGAAAATAATCAAAAAGTTCTCTTTCACATGGTTTTATTCCTAGTTAGAAAATAGCTACCCTGAGTACAAAGAGCAAATAAATAGAAATAAATTCATTCTAAGTATTTGTACTTGGTTATGGAATATGGAGTGATAAAGTACTAGTCATTGAATAAATGACTACAAAATTAATTTAACTGATAAACTATCTACCAAAACAAAACGTTAAAATATAACAGTAATAGAAGCAGGAAAACTTTACAAGACAAAACTTCAAACCTAACAAATAAATATTAACTCATAATTTATTCATAAAATATATTAAATTAAAGCTATTAAAGGAGATTAGGGAAGCAAAGTAGATGAAGTAGAATATTAACAATATTGTGAGCCAATTGATCAAATTGGAAAACAGCAAAATTGTTTATATACAAAAAAAGCCATTGAGGATATGAAATAAGATAAAAATACTAAGATAATATATTAAATTTTAATTCAGGGAAATATTTTAAATAAAACAAAATATATGAGGCCAAGGAGATTAATACAAATATTAGGGCCTTGTTTTGTATACAACTGACTCTACTTTAATCCCTAGCTCTTCAGTTTCAGAGAACCAGGAATGTCTCCTAATTGCCACACCTGTACCTGAAAAAATATACGTGATTATTTTGTTTGTTTGTTTGTTTGGTTTTGGTTTTGGGGCCACACACAGTGATACTCAGTGGTGATACTCAGTGATACTGGCTGTGCACTCAGAAATCACCACTGACTTGGGGGACTATATGGGATGCTGGGGGATCAAACCACGGTCCGTCCTAGGTTAGTGTGTGCAAGGCAGACACCCTACCGCTTGTGCCATCACTTCAGCCCTTGGTATTATTTTTAAAAATAAAAAAAAATGTTTTTCGTATCTTGATCTTTAGAAATGTTTAGTATTGTTAATATTTTAAGTATTTTATTTTCTGTACCAGACTATATGTTGCACAATAAAATAGTTTAAAAAAATCCTAAAATTATATTGACATTTCAAATATTATTTTATGTTTCAATGACAAGGGGCTCCTAAACTGTTTGCAGGAGCCTAAAAGTCTCAAAGTGATATGTAACCAACTAAAAAATAGTTCAATACAAGGGGACAAGGACGAAATTCTATCAGACCCTAGATGGCCTGAAGACTCTAGCTATGCTGAAGTGGGCAATACTAGGTCACACAATAGTTTTGCGGACTCTGTATCTTTCTAGTAATAACTGAGGGAATATGTGTCTTTACTCATATACTAAGTGGCCTGAAAATATTATTTTATTTATTTAAAATATTTTTGGGTAAGTCACACAATTGCTGTTCAAAACATACTCATGGTCTTCATTCAGGGATCACTTCAGGCATGCCACACAGGAACTAAGCATTTTTGTCCATAAGCAAGGTAAGTGCCCTGTCCAGTGTATGTTGCTCTAGTCTTCAAGTATTAATTTAAATCATATAGTGTACTCCAACTACTTTGCAGAGTTTGAATAAAAGATCTATTCTTTATTCTGTCTCAAAATCAAATGTAATCTATCTAAAAGTCAAAAACTAAGTTAATAGGTGATGCAAATAGGGGATAAAATGCAATATACTTGACTAATTAAAATTCTAAAAGAATTTCATTTAATTCCCAAGCATATGCAAAAATTAGGAAAAAAAGAGTATTGATATGCTGCAGCTAGGCACCGTGATTCTCATAAACTCCTTTTTCATATTCTAAAATCAATTGTCTTCAATCCCTTTACACATCTATTGATTCAACAGGAAAATGCTTTTATAAAAATCAATCAGTAAAAGACATTTTATAGTCTGCTTAAAAATAATCTTTATGAGGTTTATTGAATTTTTTGGTAAATTTTAACTGCTTTGATGATCAAATGTAAAAGTCATTCTTAATATGTTATAAATGAAAGTATCTTGATATTATCAGTAAAAGTTTCTTTTTTTCCCCTACATTTTAAATACATGGTTTAAAATATATTTTAATTGTGTTAAGTAAATATTCATTTTTCAAAATGTCTTTTTATTTAGCAATTCTTAATTATTAAAATTGGCATTGATATATTTAATTCATCCTCTCCAAAATGTAAGATGATAACACTTAGTAACTAAAGATTGCTAAACTACAATCTGAAATATGCTACAAATCACTTGACAATTTAATTTTAATTTTTAGCTTGACAATCACTTGACAATCACATGACAATTTTAGGTATTTTTGGTTTTTTTGCCTTTTTTCCTTAAGAAAACATTATATACCACAGAAAGTATACCACAAAAAGATTTTAAAAAGTAATTTGAATTATCAAATAAATATTTATAAACAACATATGTGTAATATTAAATTGTCAATTCCAAAGCATCATTATATTTTTAAATGTATTTAAGCCTGAGAATAAGACCCAATGATAGAATTTAGGCTTCAAATTAGTGAAGCCTTAAATTCATTTCCCCATGCCATTTATACAGAGATAACAATAGTAGAGTAATTATTTGAACAAGTTAAGTTTCAAAGATTATTTTCATATATATGTATATATACATAAAGCACAGCTGACTGGACATTTTCTTTGATACAAGTTTAAGTCAATTGTGTATCATGTAGGTACTTACTTATTAATTCAACTTTTCCACTTAGGTGTTCCATTGAAAATTGATTTTTAAATACATAATACAAATGAAAACAATTTCAAATGAGTGTAATGAGAAAATTTTTTTATTTGCTTTTATGTTAATGGTCTGATTTCTCTAAGTAAAATGTTGTGAACTGTATTTAAATGGTTGGTCATCTTGTAATGTGTATTTAAGTATGCTTTGAGTTTTCACTTAAGATTTTAGAAACTGCAATTTTAAGTGAAAGTGCAAATAATAAAAACAGATTCTGAAATATATTTCATTTTTGTGTTTTATTTTTCCATGTATGCTATTATAAGACAAGCAAAATGATGTTATTGGAGTTCATGTTCATAGAATCATATTGTATAACTGAAACTACATAATAAAACAAATGTCATTTGTAATTAAATATGAAATATTTGTACAAATAAAAAGAAGAATGTTATCGCTAACTTGAACACACAAGGCTCTGAGCACTGCAGTGTGAGGTCCCAAAAAATAAATATTTAATGTAAAATTGTTATGGTGCAATAGAATAAAATGGAATTCATTGGCTGCCAAAAATAGAACAGCAAGTAAGAATTTTCTTTGCATGCAACTAACCCAGGTTTGATTCCTGGCACTTCATTTCCTATAGATAAGCCTGTAGTAAATACTGAGTGCTGCTGATTATGACACAGCAAAACAAAATGAAACATGTAACCTCAGTGGCTCTAAATCTTAGAGAAAAGAAATGATGAGTGAGCATAAATGGATGATTTCTAACCAGAAATATTATTACCATACATTCAATGAGCTTTCTCCACTTCAAACAAACATATAATGAAAGAAAATGTTAAAGGACAAAATCTTGCATTATTTACTCCAAAATGTATATTTATATTGTTGAGATTCCTTACATAGATTTGGAGAAATAGCTCAATGGATAGAACACATGTCTTGCATGCAGTGCAGTGGGACAGAGGCCTTGGGTTAAAACTCAGCATTGTATGGTCTGTCACGCACTGCCCAGGGTTGAGCTCTGAAGAACCACTGAGAACTATGGGCATCACCCCCAAAACAAAGAACTAAATAAACAAACAACAAGAAGAATGACAATATACCTAATGTGTAAGATGTCATAAATTTCACAGTTAAGATATTTTCTATTGTAATTCTTCTCTTTATGCTATCTTACATGAGAAAAGTAGTATTTGGGTAATTTCACATTTTACTGAATAATTCAATAAATGTTAATAATGTACAAAGAACATAGCACAATTGTTTGTACAAAGGATATCAGTAGTAAACAAAATAGACAAAATTTTCAGGAATAAATGATTAGATTTAATAAAAGAAAATATATTATATGTTATAGTTTCTATAAAATGGAAATTTAACATTTACTATGACAGTATCAGATTTTATATAGATGCATTTCAAATTGTGATGATTGCAAATAAAATTTAATTGGGGAAATTCGTAATAGAACAGATTAGTGTTTAAAACAATGAAGTGAACATTTTCTAGTAGTAGTATTAAATCTAGCTCAAACTCTAACAAGTTGTAAATATATTGCAATTCTCTCAATGAACTTCAATTATTGTATTAATATCTTTAAAATATGTTCAATTACATTTTTATTTGTTACGGTTTTACTATTTTGAGATATTTTTAGTCTAATAAGCTGAGATGTCTTGGCACTTATATACAAATTGATCTTTTATAAAAGCCTGAATAATAAGACAATAAGAATTCTAATTTATTATTGTAAGAAACTATTCTTTAAGCAAGTAGAATGATTTAATATACACTGCAATTTAAACTTTAAATATATTCCACTGTCTGATCTTCCAAAAAAATCTATTCATTTTGAAAGCCCCAAAATTAAAGGTATGAGCTGTTAATTTTTTTCCTGAACTTTCCTTAAACTTTGTCTTGGAGCTATAAATTGGACAACTTTGGCTCATTTTATCAGTTGACCTGATATGAGAACATACATATTATTTATAGAGTTGATGAAAAATAGAGTTGATCACCCACTGAGCAGTTTACAGGATCCAGCTGTTATTATACACTGTTATGAATAGTCCATAAAACTTAATAGATATCCACTTATAGTATCTTACTCCCAGAGCCACAATCATGTGGGAAATCAGCCCACTTGGAATAGAATGTAACAACATTTAACAACAAAATGAAACAATATTAGGTTCTGTTATTAATTAGCTAGTGATATCTGTAGTAATAAAATGTAAGTAAAATATTCTAAAAGATATATAAAGCTATATGTAAGCTTTAGCAGTATGATAACTGGACATAATGGCATAAGAAATTTCTTAAAATATTTGCAAATTAGTCAAATAAGTTTGGATAATTTTATGTTGTATTACACTTTAATTGTTTATTATTTAATTTATATTAATTTATAAACAGAATTTTAAAATACTTTCTTCAGTACATCAGTTTTAGGCTTTTAAAGTAGAACCTCTTCACAGAGAAGCTTAGATGGCGAAAAATTGACTATTAATAAAGGTATATTTCTTCCTTTTAATTAGTATTTATAAATCTGATTGATATACTTAAACATTTCAAAAAGGTACAAATCCTGGGGTTAAAATGTGAAAATTTCACTCAATCAAAATTTACTAATCATTTTCTAAAAATATTTAAGTCTATCTCTTTCTTACTCTTAAAAGAATGTAAATTACATTTTCTTTTCAAAACACATTGCAAATTGGATTATGATATATTTAATAAGACTTAATGTAACATTTATTTAGTAACTGCCAGCACTAAGACTTCACTTAGTGGGAAAGAGAATAGAAATAGAAGTTTACTTTGAGTGTAATTTGGAAAGGCAAACTGGTATCAATTATACCAGCAGGATACACTTAGAGATATTAAGCAAGTTATTCTGCAATTCCTTTCAAATTTAACATTATAGAAGGACTATTTTAGCAGAGAGAATAATTTTAAATTAAGGTCTTTGGTAAGTAAGATGATTGGTTGGAATTTATTTAGAAGAAAAACAAAAGTAGTAATTATATTTTCAAAATATTTTAGTACTCCATATTATACTTTTAAAATTAATGCTAGAAAAACTTAAATAATTTGCTCCTGCAGTGGATATGTTTAATTTTTCTATATAAGTGTTTTACTACAAAAAATAGCTTTGCCAAATTTTTTTCACTTTGAAATTAATTTTTATGAGGAGTCATACCCAGAGATACTCAAGGATTACTCTTGACCTTGTGCTCTGATATCACTACTGACGACAGTCGAGGGACCATGTGGAGTGAGAGAGATGGAACCAGGGTTGGAAATACACACACACACACACACACACACACACACACACACACACACACACAATCTCTCTTATATTCTTTACCTAGACTTAGTAAAACAGCTAAGAAACAGAAATAAAATAAAACGCCCAAGTGCAGATGAATGTACACGAAGTTGTTGTATATATGCACAATGGAATACAATGCAGCTTTAAGAAATAACAAGATCATTCACTTTGTAGCAACTTGGATGGACATGAAAAGCAGCATGCTAAGTGAAGTCAAAGGTACACAGCAAGATAACAATAGATATCACAATACCAAGCATCACAACGGGAAAACTGAGCTACACAATTTAGTTGGAGGAAGTTCTGGAGGGAAGGGTTCTTGGGGTCCTTGGTTGTTGGATTGTTGGGCAGGGATGGTTACAATGTGGCTGGGTGTGCAATTGCAATTAGAATCATGAAAACAAAAAACAGTATAAATACATTTATACTCAGAAATCACTCCTGGCAGGCTCAGGGAACCTTATGGGATGCAGGGGATCAAATTGGGTTCCAGAGCAATTTCTGAGTTCAGAGCCAGGAATAATGCCTGAGCAGTACTCAGTGTGGTCCAAAATCCAAAATAACTAACTAGCTAACTAAATTGCATTGCAAATGACAGATTATTAATATTAATTTTAAAAAATACATTTATTATCATTCCTTTAAAATTAGTTTTATTAAATCATTATGAAATGCAAAGTTAAAAAATGTTGATATCAAATCAGAAGACTTATCACCCTTTGATCTGTGCAAAAGCCAAGATTGCTATCTACAGATGACTGACTGTGACAACCATGACAGGGCAGAACGTATGCTGGGACCAATAAAAAAGCCCTAGTCTAGGTTTTGGTCTAAGATCGATACAACAACCAAGATCTCTAATTCCAGAGGTCTGGCTGAGACAATTGCAACTGAACATGTCTTCTGGAAACATAACGAAAGACTATCCCAGTCTCCATACTAGGATCAGCGCAATGATCAAGACCACTAATTACAGAAGACAGATTAAAAGGACAGTGAAGGAACAGAACTTCTAGAACCACAAAGAAAGACTTCATCATAAGCTCCATTCCTTGACCCGTGCAGATATCAAGATCTCTGGATACAGAGGTCTGACTTTATCACCCATGACGAAGCTGAGTCTTCCATACACCACAAAGGCACCAAGGGGAGAGTAAAAGAACATGCAAGGAGTCTATAGTTATTCCCATGACAGTATACTTCAAAAGTGGAGAAACCCTATAGCTTTTAGGCCAAGGGAATTCCCTCTCTAATGTCCCCAATATTTACTGTGCCTATGCAGGAAAAAAAAATACAACACAAAATAATTTTATTTATTTATCTATTTATTTATTTATTTATTTCTATGTTTTGGTTTGGACATTAAACTTGTAGTCTCCAGCTTTTTTCTTTTTATTTTATTATTTCTTCCTTTTTTGTCTTTTTGCAGTCAGTTATGTTTTTATTTCAGGACCGTGGTTATTATGTGGTGCTTGTCTTTATTGCTGTAGTGCTCACTGGATTTTTTATTTGATATCTCCTTTTGTATTGTTGTGTTTCACTTCCTTTTTCCATTCTTTCTCTCAAACTGAGGTTGAGGGTCTCTAGAAGGACTCTGCCCATATTAGGCTTATTTGATTTTTAACCCATTTAATTGCTTTTTTTTTTCTTCAAACAAAACCACATAACTTGAACCATCTAGTTCTGACTCTCAAATAGAGGGGAAAATAGTGGAGGGTACCAATACCAAACAGTTGTATGATCACTAAGTATAAGCTAGACACAGAGGGGACCACTTATACTGGCAGTCCGGGGTGAGGGTAGGGGATATGGGATGCAAGATGGGAACCGGGGTGAAGAGAGGACAACTTTGGTGATGGGAATTCTCCTGATTCATTGGTAATATGTACCTAAAATATTACTGTGAAAGATATGTAAGCCACTTTGGTCAAAATAAAAATTATTAAAAAATGTTGATATCATGTTTTACTATCTACTTATTTCTTGTTAAATTAGTTAATAGTTAATTTAGGTAATTGGCAATACATATCCAAATTTTAATAAATATTCCTTGACATGAAATTAGTTGTTTGAAATTTATTCAATTTATTATTTTTCTTAGTTTCCTCCTCCTCCATCTTCTCTCTCTCCTCTCTCGTCTGTCTTCTCTCTTCTCTCTTTTCTCCTTTCTCTTCTCTCTTTCTCTTTCCTCTCTCTCTCACTTCTCTCTCCTCTCTCTCCTCTCTCTTTCCTCTTTCTCCTGCCCCCCCCCACTCTCTCTCTTTCCCTTTCTTAGTTTTTGATGCTTTCCTGGAAGTACTCAGGGTTTACTCCTATTCAGAAGCTACTCCTGTCAGGCTCAGGTTACCATATGGAATACTGGGGATTGAACCAGAGTCAGCCACATGCAAGGCAATTGCACTATCCACTGTGCTCTCTCTCTAGGCACTTAGCTGGTCTTTTGAACATAAAGAAGGTATAGGTCAGATGGTAATGATAAACAGGATCTGAACTAAACAGTGTGATTGTACTCTAATTATAAAGATCTGTAATTCATACAATTTAAAATAAAATTTAAAAGATAATACCAACAATGATATTCTAAAGTAATATCATAATAAAATAATCAATTTTAAAGCATATAATAAAATGAATTAAACATTAACAAAGCAAAATGTGATGTGCTAAATATATATCTAGGTCATTAATGTTATGTACTCTCTAATTTTTTGGTGAAAAACTAAATATGTATAAAATAAGTATTTATATAAAATAATAAATCACTATCATTTTAGCAAATATATACTAATGATAATATTCATAAAAAATGAGAAAATTTAGATTAAAGTTATTTATCTAAGGATTCTAGACAAATAAAGTGATATAGCATCATTGCAACTAATCCCACTGTGCTTGTATTTTGTGACTTCATTGAACTCATCTAAAAGTCTTATGCAAATAAATATTTAAGAACTCTACATTTTTTAGCAACTTCTAAATATTCTCTGTAAAACAGAAAATACTCCCAGGATTAAAAATTCTTCCTTAAGTTCAAGTTGCTTTTGTTTACTACAGAAACTGTATAATACTTTTATATTTTCACCATGGATTATAAACCCAGGTTTTGTTATACATATTAATTTTAAGTGAATACATTATTTGTTATTTCCTTAACATATCTTAAAGGCCATCCTTTATGATTGATAGATAGTAAACACATTTTTAAAACTCTCCATTTTTTGACTGCTTCCCTGTAGAGCTTTTGAATTCATCAGTCATATTTCAGCTAGATGAATATTTACAAATAAATTTTAGCACATTGAGCACGTTAGTGGAAATGTTGATGAAGCTTTAGTGTAGTGATAAGTACTTCATTATGATTAGAGACTTGCTGACCCCCCCCTTTTTTTTTTTTTTTTTTTGGATCACACCGGGCAGTGCTCAGGGGTTACTCCTGACTCTATGCTCAGAAATCGCTCCTGGCAGGCTCGGGGGACTATATGGGATGCCGGGATTCAAACCACCGTCCTTCTGCATGCAAGGCAAAGGCACTAGTTCCATGCTATTTCTCCGGTCCCTTGCTGACCCCTTTTAACTGATTTTGCTTTATAAACCAAGAAGGCAGTCACCATGTTCGCACCAGGCCAGCTTCAAAGACTCACTGTTTTCTCGACTGAGGCATGAAGAATGATGGGTACAAGAGGCAATCTTGGGAGGAGAGTGAGAGCTAAACCCACACTCTGTCGAACCCTTGCCTACTGTATCCATCTCCCAAAAACTTCTTTTGCTAATTGCCCCATCTTATCATCCCTCTACTGTTCTCTTTGGGGATACCCATCTGACCAAACTTTTGGTACTCCAGGTTGGGGGCTGATATTACCAGGGATTTTTTGAGTGAATGCAGTCTCCTGAACCCCACATCTTTTTGTCAGGAGGCCTGGAATTTGAGAACACATCCCAGAAAAGCCGCATTATCAGGACCACTGCTTTGAATTGCCAGACAACTTTATTTTTTTTTTAATGCTTTCATCCCTATAGGAACATACCAATTTAACAGACTTGACAGCTAACAATAAAAGCTTAAAAATCCTTCTATTGGGGCTGGAGAGATAGCATGGAGGCAGGGTGTTTGCCTTACATGTAAAAGAAGGGTAGTTTGAATCCTGGCATCCCATATGGTCCTCCGAACCTGCCAGGAGCGATTTCTGAGTGAAGAGCCAGGAATAACCCCTGAGCACTGCCGGTGTGACGCCCCCCCAAAAAAACACAAAAAAAAAAACAAAAATCCTTCTATTATATTATTTATTTCATTGTAGATACAATACTTTACAAATGTGCTTTTTGCTGTACTATTCCTTTTTTCTTTTCTTTTCTTTTATAAATTATAATCTTACATTTGCTCTTTTCTTTTATGTTTCTATTAATTTTAAGTAACTTTTTTCTCAGTTATCTGGAAACAAATGTATTATGGTCAACTATGTCAACTATATGAAGCATTTTCTTTAAATAATCCATAAAACAACAAACAACAAAAACAAAAACACAGAAGCAGACACTTGCTAACATTCTTCAGCTTCTCTTAAATAAAGAACAATATGATGGTAATGTGCTACTTAATGTTACTACTTTGACTGCTAACATGAGAGGATATTCCACTTAATCTAAAATCTGATCTCCAAAGGTCTCAAAGGAACTGTGTAGCTAATTTTTTTGATCTTTAATATGAATGCATATTAGTCATTTATTTTTATTCCCATTTTTAAAACTATTTTGAAAAAAACATTTTCTCTCCTTGCCATATCAAATTTCTAATATTTATTCTTGTAAAATGTAGAGAAGAGTCCACTTGTAGTCTGAAAAATATTAGTGGATTTGGAAAAAACTGGTCAAATTTGCTCTTTAAATTTAATCATTAAGTCCATTTGCTTTTATCTCCCTATACTTAGTAATTCACACAATATTGCTTTACACACATTAAAATAATGATATTCCTTTTTCCACAGATAGTTTAATGCAATTGTGCCACATTGAGAAAATTTTAGGAGCACATTTTATAGATTAATTTTAAAAGGTTTTATTAACATTCATGTTAATATTCCAGAAGTATTATTAAAAAAGACAAAATTAAAAATTCAATTTTCTGATGGAGAGAGTATATATATATCTAAGAGTCTGAAAATTAATGTCCAAAGTATAAAAGTATTTCAGAAATCAATAATTATTAAATATATCAAAATACTGTTAGAGAATCTTGGTTAATAATTGTCTAAAGAAGACATACATACATACATACATACATACATACATACATACATACAAACATAAAATCAATAGGCACATGTAAATAACTGTCATCATTACCTATCAAGGAAATGTTAACTTAAGCCACAATAATTTAATCAGACTTAGGCCTGTGATTGGTGAAGGTATTAAATAAAAGATACTTTGATAGATTGCTGCTAGGGATACAAATTGACTTAGTATATAGCATGGAAGGTCTTAAAGAGATTAATAAATAAAAGTTAAAAAAAGGAGGCAGATAGGGGATGCATGCTGGGAACAGGTGTGGATGGAGGGAAGACAACATCGGGTGGGGAGATGCCCCTTATTCATTGTCACTATGTGCCTTAAATATATCTGTGAAATAATACATGGATCTGATTCCGTTATTCCTGTGTTTTTCTTTCTTTTTTTTTTGTTTGGTTTTGGCTTTGGGGCCACACCTGGTGAGGCTCAGGGGTTACTCCTGGCAATGCGCTCAGAAATCACTCCTAGTTTGGGGGACCAAATGGGACATCGGGGGATCTAACCACAGTCAGTCCCACTAGTGCTAGTGCGGGCAAGGCAGACACCTTACCTCTTGCATCATCATCCAGCCTCCAGTAATTCCTATTTTCTAAGTTTATAACAAAAGGACATGAAAACCTATTTCACAAAGATATCTGCAAACTTATGCTCAGGAATTCCTTCTGGCTAATCTCAAGGGTCCATATCGGATACAGGGACTGAAACTTGCAAGGCAATCACTTCACATGCTATACTAACTCACTGGGCCCTAAAATGTAACTTTTAGTTTCATAAAATGAATTTAACTTTAATCTACACAAACTATTTTGACTCCTATGAGATTTCTTAATTTAAATTAGACTAGTCAGTTCAAAAATTATTTTTGAGGATAACTATCTCTGTCCACAGGTATATAAAATACATGTTATTATTATGTTGCTTTTTGTTATTTTCTGCATTTCTAAGTAATTTTCATTCTAAGTGACTTTTACATATTATCATGTTTTCTATAAATTTTTAAGATAATAATAATAATGTCCTAAACACATCACTGAGTGCACTCTCATTCTCTCTCTCTCTCTCTCTCTCTCTCTCTCTCTCTCTCTCTCTCTCTCTCTCTCTCTCTCTCTGACTCACTCACCCATACACACAAGTTAAAGGTGTCTTGGAGAAACATTTCAAATAATGTCAGTATACAGTATACAATCTTATGGGATAAAATTAACTTAAAAACTTTTTTTTGAAAAGAATAAACAAGGTTAATGAGCCATTTGCTAGATTCACAAAGTAAACACGAGTTAAAAAAAATCATAGTATAACATATCAAAAAAGTAAGGGGAGACAGTTCAACAAATATAAAAACTTAGTAAATCATAAAAAATAATATTATAAAGTTTTAGCACATAATTACATAGTTGAGTAGAAATGGTTACATTTTTGGATTCCTATGCCTTCCCCAGACTGAGTTAATAGAATACAGGACACCTAAATATAGCACATACTAACAAAGAATAATCAAAATATTACCAAAAAATGTTTAGGCTCAGATTAATTATTTTTAATTCTCAAATTTCACAGACACTCTCTAAAAATCAAAAAATATATTAATATATCTGAACATTACCAGTATTAGCATGATACCCCCCCAAAAAAGCTAATTTATTATTAAAAGAGAAATTTTTAGCCAGGGGTCCTTAAATTTTGGGGGGGGATCACACTCATTGACTCTCAGGGTTACTCCTGGCTATGTGCTCAAAATCGCTCCTGGCTTGGGGGACCATATGGGACACCAGGGGATCGAATCAAGTTAAGACCTAGGTCAGCTGTGTGCAGGGAAAACACCCCACAGCTTGCGCCACCACTCGGGCCCCCTGTGCCACCACTTCAACTCCCTAAACCATAAAAACTTTTAAGTTAACCAGGGTTAGCTGTATGCAAAGTAAGAGTCTTAACTTCTGCACAATCTCTGTGGTTGCTGTTGTAGTTTTTTGTATATATTTATTTGGTTTTCAGGCCACATATACCAGTGTTCAGGGCTTACTCCTAGCTCTCTCATCAGGGAGATGTCTTTAATAAGTATATATTTTTTAATTTTAAGGGTTTTTTTGTGGACTGGAACAACTATGATTGCACAAGGAATCCTGGGGAAAATATAGATGAAAAACTTTTCTTTCCCTAACTCTAAAGTATACTATAAAGCTAGAGTAATCAATAATAGTACTGGAATAGAAAACTACCTATCAGATAAATAGAATATATTAATCTACAGACAAACAGGTATAATAGCAGCCAATAACAGACAAAGAATTTAAGGGTATGAGGTGGAGCAAAGAAAGCCTTGAGTAAATGGTATTGGAAAACTGGTTAGCCATATACAAAAAAAGTAGAATTCTCCCCAAACCCTATTTGACATCATGCACCAAAATTAACATAAAATATATTGAGAAACTCAGCATTAGACCTGAATCCATAAATAACATTGAGGAAAACATGGTGTATTCTTGATATCCACTCTAGAAGCATCTTCAATGATTCAATATCTATAATCAAATATACAAAAGATAAATTTAATTATTGAAAAGTAAAAAACTTCTGCACTGCAAAAGAAGTGCTGAATCAAAATAAGGATACTATCAATTGGGAAAAAATATTCCCTCATTACATACTTGGCAAATGATTAATAATCAAGATAGAGATAACACTTGCAAAATAAAAATAACAAAACAACCACATCCAAACAAAAAGAAGAGTTGATCAGATACATATGCAACTTTCTAGAGTTGAGAAGACATAGATATGGTAAACAGTTATATGATAAAGAGCTCTTCATTTTTTATATTCAAAGAAATAAAATCAAAGAAATATCTCACATAAGAAATTTTAATATACTTTTTTCTAAATAAAATAAAAATAGATTTGAGGGGTTGTGTATATCAGGTAGTTCTTTAGGCTTACTCCTATATTCTGTAGCTAAAACACTGTAGTTTTACAATATAGAAGAATATTCCTGTTTTCTGTGTTCTTCCACTCCTGGCAGTAATCAGGGGAGCATGTGCTGTGACAGGGATCCCTTTTGGAACAGCAACATTTAAGTCCAGTGCTCTATCTTATATACTATCTCTCTAGCCAAAATCATTTTGTTAACACTTATTGCTGGTAATAGGTGTCACAGCTTAAAAAATTTTAAGTTTCTTAGGACTAAGCTCTGGGGTAATGAGAAAAAAAAAGATGTTTCTATTATAATATAGTTTGAACTTAATTATTATTATTGTGAATGATTTTCACAAGTCTTATTGAGCCAGACAATATAAAATGCTTTAGCCAACAACTGTAAAAAGTGTTCTTTATATTCTCCAAATCAGGACTGAAGATAAAATGTCCTCTTATGAACAAAATTATTTTTCAAAGAATCATCATGCCAAAATTATAGCATAATAAGGTATTATTTTAGAAAAGCTTTATAAAATTGAATACACTAGTGAATAATTTCCCTACATCACTTTATTAGTAATACTGCTAAATACTAATGTATAATTATTTGAATCAAACTTTTGAAGCAAGCATTTTTTAGAAATTTTTCAATATTGCTATTTCACATTGAGTACCAGATGTCAGAGAAGTTGAAAACATGTTATTTTGGTCTCTTCGTCCTTCAAGATTTTCTGCTCAATACCAACCTCTTCTTGTATGGTTTAGTATTCAGTCTTATTGAGTGAACAGGCTTTGAGGAGAAATCTGAATGCTTCTAAAAGAAATGATTTGGGCACCTGCACTTTTGGAAAATTGTAAAAAAAAATGAAATAGGCCTTAGTATGCTTTTTAAGACAAAAATATTAATAAATAACTTTTTAATATTTTGGATCTCTAAGACTATAAAATTCATTAAGGTGCAATTTCTTTAGAGAAAGATAGATATGAAATAAGCATGATGATTTAAAATGTCTAAGAAAAGAAGCTAGCAAAGTTTAATATGATAGCTATTTCAGAATAAATGACATAATAAACTTTAGCAATTTCAAAACAGCATGTTCAAATTAGTTTGGATTCTCAATAGTTCTCTTTAGCTCTCTTTACCTTCCCATACTCCCACTGCACCCTTCATCTTTTAACTTGCAAACTCTCAAAGCACATTAACTATTATAGGCTCTATAATTTCTATATAAAAATTTAAGTTTGTTCCATTTGGTTTCACTTCATCATTAATTCCAGGGATTCATGTATTCAGAACACAATCTAGAAAACTATAATATATGTAAAGAAGACTAGAAGTAAACTTTTATGTAACATTTTCAAGGTTATCCATTGTAATTAATAAAAAATAGCAGGTTTAACAATATTAATTGGAATTTACTTTGGGAAAATATTCTAAAGTTTTTAAAGATAAGTTATAGATTTTTTGTTTTATTTTTCATGAATTGTCAAAGCTTTAATTTTTTATGGCCACAACAGGTAATGCTCTGTGATACTTTTGGCTCTGCACCAGGATCAATCCTGGTGGTGCTCTGGAAACTCAATAGAATGACAGGGATTGAGCTTGTGCTGCTTTTTGCAATGTAAATTTCCAATACATTGTACTTTCTCCAGCCCCAAGGTTGCCAAAGCTTTAAATCTCTAGTTTTTGTTTTGCATCTAGAGATATAGTAGCCATGGTTTTAGAATAAATATATGTGGATTAAATCTGGATTTATTCCAAGTTTACTTTGTTGCTTATAGTGTCAATATGTTTCTTCAAATTCACCTTTTATTATAGCCACCATCTCTTTGGTGTATCCATTATTTTGCTCTAATATTTGATACTGATCATAGAAACAACAAATCTAACTGCAATGGCAAAATATGCTATTTTCTCAGTATTCAATTACGTTCATGTTATATAAGCCTTGCCCTAAATTTCTAACAAAAAGTTCATTTTAAAAATCGCAAGCAATATATACTATAATCTGTGTAATTTTTTCACAAATTTTAAGTATGTCTAATATATCATGGATAATTAAAGGAAATAAAATTTGGCTATTCAAGTAACCAAAATTCCCCAAACTAATAAAAAGAGATCCATTAATTTATTAAGAGATTAAGGACAGCTAGCACCATAAAAGGTCTTTGAAATATAAATAATCTAATAAATTTTTGGAATATATGGATAAAATTAAAGTATAGCAATTAACAGTGGAAATGGGAGTTTGTAATAGTGAATAAAAACATATTAAAGAAAGTCAGTAATTAAGTAGGCAAATTATCTATAATTAATAATTTAATATTTAAATGGCAATAGGAATTAAAGTTAAATTTAATATAAATTAAAATATTACTAAATTTAGGTGACAAAAAAGAAAAATATCTCAGTAAATCATGAAAGGTAAAAATTGTTGAAATATTAACAGAAGTTAAATATTTTTCTTTTTTATTAATATCTTTATTTAAACACCTTGATTACAAACATGATTGTGGTTGTGTTTCAGTCATGTTAAGAACTCTCTTATTCACCAGTGCAACATTCCCACCACCAAGGACCCAAATCTCCCTCCTCCCCACCTCACTCCCACCTGTACTCTGGACAGGCTTTCTAGTTCCTCTTTCATTCACATTGTTATGATAGTTCTCAGTGTAGTTATTTCTCAACTGCTCTCATCACTCTTTGTGGTGAGCTTCATGTAGTGAGCTGGAACTTCCAGTCCTCCTCTCCTTTGTCTCTGGGAATTATTGTAAAAAATGTATTATGCATCTCTCTCTCCCTCTGACTTATTTCACTCATTGACACATCATGATTTTATAATAAATGCTAAGGATAGAGTCTTGTGCATATAATCTTTCAACACTTTACCAATGTTTCAAGGTGTCCTCCAACTCAACCCACAAATACCTTAGCTCAGTTCTATAAATAACTCTCTGGTTCTATTACTTTCAGCTATTTTGAGTTCTCTTACTATATTTTATACCATAGATACATGTTGTAGATGCATATATATGTATAAATGAAAGCAAATGAGACTATATTAAGCTGATAAACTTCTGCACCTCCAAAGAAATAGTTACTGGGATACAAAGACCCCCCACAGAATGGGAGAGACTATTCACCTAATACCCATTAGCTAAGGGACTAATATTAAAATATACAAGGCACTGACAGAACTTAGCAAGAAAAACAAATTTAACCCCATCAAAAAATCGGGAGAAGAAATGAATAGACACTTCCTAAAAGAAATACAAATGGTCAAAAGGGACATGAAAATACACTCCATATCACTAATCATCAGAGAGCTGCAAATCAAAACAATGATGAGGTATCAAATCACACCATAGAGACTGACACATATCACAAAGAGCAAGAACAATCAGTGCAGGCTGGGATGATTGGAAAGGAACTCTCATTCACTGCTGGTGGGAATGCCTTCTAGTCCAGCCTTTATGGAAAACAATATGGAGATTCCTCAAAAAAATGAAAATTGAGCTCCCATATGATTTAGCTATAACACTACTAGGGATATACCCTAGGAACACAAAAATATAATACAAAATACATTCTGTATACCTATATTCATTGCAGAGTTATTCATAATAGCCAGAATCTGAAAACAATCAAGATGCCCATCAACAGATAAATGGCTAAAGGAACTATGATACATATACACAATGGAATACTATGCAGCTATCAGGAGAGATGAAGTCAGGAAATTTTCCTATACATGGATAGATATGAAAACTCTTATGCTCAGTGAAATAAGTCAGAGGAAGCTAGATAGACACAGAATAGTCTCACTCATCTATGGGTTTTAAGAAAAATGAAAGACAGTATTGTAATAAACTGAAGACAACAGAGATGAGGGCTGGAAAATCTGGTCCATGCTATGAAGCTTACCTCAAAGAGTGGGGAGTGCATTTAGAGAAATAACTACACTAACAACTATCCTGACAATGGTAATGAGTGAGAGATGTAGAATGTAGAAAATATAACTACTGTCAAAATGAAAACTCAATCAAAAGTTGAATTCAATATATATGCTAGATTGAAAATAATTCCCATCAAAAATTCTGAAAGCAGTTTTAGTTTTTCTGTTATTGAATGCAAACTCTATTAAATTGTTATGGAATTGTAATACTCCCTTACTAGCCAAAGCAATTATTTGAAAAAATTAAGATGGGATATATAACACTTTCTTGGAGCCAGAGAAATAGTACAGCGATAAGGTGTTTGCCTTGCATGCAGGTGACCAGGGACTGACACAGGTTCAATTCCCAGCATTCTATATATCCCTCAAGATTGACAGGAGTGATTCTGAGTCCAGAGCCAGGAGTAACCCTTGACTTCTGCCAGATGTGGTTCCCTTAAAATAGAAGGGACATATAATAATTTTTTGACTTTAATTGAACTATAAATATATCATACTCAAAACTATCTTAACTAGTATAAAGATAAAACTCAAGGATATGGAAAACATATATTTTCAATTATTTTGCTTCAATAGGTAAGATATCAAGAAAGTAACATTTTACCAAACTAACAATGTTTAAATAGAAAAATAGTCAGGCTAACACTAAAATGTTAACCCACCAAATGGGAGAATATTTGCACAAGATATATAAATAATAGACTAATGTTCATGATACTTAGAGCACTCAGAAAACTCAACAAGAAAATTTTAAAAACAAATAATCCCTATCAAAATGAGACAAACAGACATTTCTTAATGGAGAACAAATAAAGAACCAAAATGATGAAGTATTCAGAGAACAAAAGTTTAAAACAATGATGACATATCATCTAACAGCAATAATAATGCATATATTTGAAATACTGGAGACAACCAGTGTGGGCTAGGATATGGTGAAGAAACATTTGACTTCTGGAACTGTAAGACTAGAATTTATGTAGTCAAAGTCACTGAGTTTGTAGTAAATTTGTTACAACAGTACTAGAAAATATTAGATTCACCTTCATTTTTGAAGATTATTTTTATTACCAGTCCACTCTTGATGTTCTGTCTCAGAAATATAAAGGTAATTTTTTGTCTACTAGCATCAATAATTTTAAGAAGCAAATAGACATCATACATATCCTTTCTCAAGTGTTTTGTTATTATAATTTTCAAGGTTTGTGTGTGTGTGTGTGTGTGAGAGAGAGAGAGAGAGAGAGAGAGAGAGAGAGAGAGAGATTGAGAGAGAGAGAGAGGAAAATGATGATTATACGAGTTTAAGCTACATTCAGAGGTATGATTTTCTTGAATTTTGGTGAGATTCTAGGATCTTTGGATTTATGTTTTTCTTCAAATTTAAGACCACTTTAATTACTATTTCATTTTTGTTGTTCTTGTTTGTTTTCGTGCCACACCTTGGTGCTCTCAAGATTTACTACTAGCTCTGTGATTTCGAATGACTTCTGTGGAACTTGGGTTTTCATATGGGATATACCTGGGATATAACCAGGTTAACATTTTCAGAATATCCTATTTCAGAATACCATATCAGATATTTTGTTACTCTAACATGTTCTGTAGCTTTTTATCGTTCAGTTTTGTATCTCTCTGTTCTTTGAGTAAGTTGATATGTATTAATTTCAGTTAGTTGATTTTTATTGCCAATATCCATTATTTTAAATACTATTCAAATATGGATAATGTACTTTAAAGTTCTAAAATTATTATTTATTTATTTTACTATACTTCTACATCATCTTTCCATATTATCAATTTTAACAAATTTTATCTGTCTAAGGCTATATTTTAGTTTATTAAAATTGTGATTTTTCTAATTAAATACCCACCTTTTAATTATGTTGATTTGTTTTTTATTGAATATGAGTCACATTTTTTCAATTTGTTGTGTCTCATCTCATTTTTCTTTCCTATTCTACTTTCTCTTACCTAGATTCTTTTTTTAATTCTAGCACATTTTATCTTCTAATTAGTGTCAAACTGACTGTTAAAACTATGGATTCTTTATCTGTCTATTGGATAATAATTGAAATTTACTTATTTCAGTAAAGGGATTTGTATATGTTAGTTAGTTTGTTTGTGTTTCTCTGATTCTTTTTGAATCTCCACAAGGAAATAGTAGAATTTACAAGGAAATTTTTTATCTGGCATGCATGTGTGGCTTGAGGATTACATTCTCAGGAGGCCCTGATGACTGTCTACTGAAGCAATGATTTGAAGCAATGACCAGAGGAAGCTGTACTGCTCATGTCTTTCAGTACAGTGAAATATCTTGGCTTTCTCTGCAGTGATTGATGTAAAAAAATGATCAGGACTGCACAGGGTGATACGAGATGCTTGGGAGACTACAGGATCAATTCTGAGTTGATTCAACTCAACCATTTTAATCCCTGTATTATATCCTCTGTGTTTTCCTACTTTCTGAATTTTCTCATTATTTCCTGTCATTTTAGAAGCTCTGAATTCTATCATGAATCATCAGGTTAGTAGAATGGATGACTAGTTATTTGTCATCAATTTGATATGTGGCCAGTAATTGGTGTAGAATAAAAATAAACAGATATAAAATCTTAATTGCAGAAATTTATAATTTTTATAGATCAATTTTATTCTAGAACATTTTGGTTTTGATCAGAGAAAACTCATTTAACCAGAATCAAAATTATTTGTATACATATGAAACATTCAAAACTCATATACATTGAAAATAATATAAAGTTATAAATTTCTACTAAGTAGAATATCTCCCTCTCCTATAAGTCAATAAATCCATGTCAAAGAAAAATAGAGCCATACTCACCACCACCACCACCAATAACATATTTCTAATAAAAATCACTAGAATGCTCATTCTAGCATTGAACATATATTTATTTATTAAGCACCCAGCAGCATCAATGTTATAACACATAAATCAATTACAGTATATGTATCAAATCACAACCAAAACAATAGCAATGAATAAGCTACAGAAGCATAAACTCTTCCCTGTGTCTTATAAACATTAATTAAAAACAATTAAAGTAAATAGCACATAAAATATAAAACTTATTTATTTATATAAAGTACAAAGTGTTCTCAGATGATTAGCATTGATGCAATAGAGGATATAACTTACAGAATAAAAGGAAGTATTTTGGAGTATTAATAAAGGTGTTAAATTTAAATAATAAAATTATTTAAATATATATAAATGTAAATCTAGCTAAATACCCTTTAAGGTTCATAACAGATTCAGATAAACTTCGTAGATACAATTTGTTACTTATATTTAATAATTAATCATTGAATGTATTGATTTTTGTAAATTTTATGCATAAACATGTTTTGCAATGCTGAGAAGGGTATAGTCACTTTTTGCAAAATTTTCATAACATAGGCTCTTAGCATAGTTACCTACTAAATATCTATTTATACTGTGTTGAATGAAGCCCAATGGTATACAACTTAGATTAAGCAGTGAATTCAGAAACTAGTACATTTCTATTTTTTTATTATCCAAAATTCTTTATTCGATATTTTATTGTTTTAAGTTTTCCAAAAATGCCTATCTTTTAAACATTAGGAAAGCGCTTTTTAAACAATACACCTTTCTATTATTTTCTACTTTAAAAGTCCACTTTGCCATCACTACCCCTCCTTAAAAAAGACCTTAAACCCTTCAGGCCCTGAATCATGTCACTATCTTTCCAGCTAAAGGGAACTGGAGAGCACTCCCCTGGGTTCCTATTAACACCTGCTACTTAATCAGCCAGAGGGGCTGTTGGTGACTGATGGCATATAGTTCATTCCATCCCTCCTCCCTCCTTCCCCAGAGGCTCTGCCTCCATTGCAGCTACCCCAGCCTGGGGAGAGAGTCAGAGAGAGTGGGCAACACAGAGAGCTGGAGAAATATCTCCAATTGTTCAAAAGTTGGAATATGTTAGTAGTAAATTCTCAGTTATAAATTTGCAAACCAAGAACATGCAGCTGTAGAATATATTAGCTGAAAATCTGTAATTTTTCAGATTCATAAATATTTTAGGTGTTGTACAAATACAGCAGCAAATAGTAATCGAGACCTCCCTGGATAGAAGGTTGCTATGGATAAGATGTATGTGGCTAAGCATAGGGGGGTGCTTACATTTTGAACGAAGAATAAGTTTAGAAAAGAAGCCATCTCTAATTTAGGCTGTTTTCTTAATCTGTTGCCAGGGGACCATGCTGGGTGATTCACAGTAATGAACTCCACCATGATGCTCTGTAAATCTGAAGAGGAGAACTAACTGCAGCCTACTGATTGTTGTAACCACAGATCTGGTTGAGTGGGCTCTAATTTGATCATTAAGTGACCATGTTACGAAGGAACCACAGAAACGCCACAAGAGACTTCCAGTGTAACATAGTACAAAGAAGCCCTACTTATTAAAATAAGATTATGACATAAAATGTTCTATGTTGAAGAAAATTAGGATTATCTGTAGAACAATAAAAATTATTTAGTAGTTAATATTTAATCTAAACCGGTAGATCATAGTGTTAGTTTAATGGGACGGGCCTTTGATAAAATAAAATAAGCAATCTAAATTTTTATTACAGTCAAGAGCTGCTTAATAATTTTAACAATTATATAAATAGATGGCAGTTAACTTGCTAGGAACCACTCTGATACTCGGGCTATCTGATATCATGTAAATATTATACTAAATTTTATGTTAGAATACATTGCATAATAATATATATGCCTCTCATGCATAACTATAGTAATTATATGTATATTTACATAGATATATCCTGGAAGATACAAATTATGTTGAACTTTCTCCTAAAATTATGTTTCTTTTCTTAATAAGTTATAAACAGCACCATGGTACCACAGGTGCTTCTTCTACTTTCCTGTGATCATTGTAAACCAAAATGGAGTAAATTCTGTCATGAAATAGGGCATTAGAAAATCTGGCTATTCTTCAATTTTAGACTTAATCTTCTGACCATTCCTTGCTATGAATTATTGTACACTCTAGGGACATATACTGCATTTTAGAAACTACTCTCTTTTTCTTCCTCTGGTAAAAGAATAAATATAAAAATCAAGCTTTTCTTGCAACTACCCTTTCTATATTTGTGCCTGCTAATTAGTTTTAATGATTATTGCTGAATATAACATATTAGCCAAGAAACTTATCACCTAAATGTGTTTATAACAAAATTTCTACTTTCTATGCTTTATGATATATCTTGTATCTATTGATATTTTACTGAAAAATTCTTTAGAGAGAAGATCTTGAAATGTAATGGACACATTGTGATAAGTCAACATGAGTTATTATGTGTTAGAAATTTCAGGGAAAACTGGTATTTAGAGGAAGGAGACACAATTAGAGAGTTTATATTCAAGAATAAGACATGGTTGCCATGTTAAATATCAGAAGTAAATTGATTTGTGCGTTTTCTATGGTAAAGAAGAAAAAGTCATTTTTAAATTTTTCAGAGAACTGTTCTTAATTTGCCCTGCCCTCAGATGGTACTATTTAACTAGAGCCTACAATTATGGTTTATCAGAATTTCTTTAACCTAGGGGAAAACAAATACACAACTCCAACAGACTCTTTTATTTTGTTTTGTTTTTGTTTTTTGGGCCACACCCGGCATTGCTCAGGGGTTACTCCTGGCTGTTTGCTCAGAAATAGCTCCTGACAGGTGCGGGGGACCATATGGGGCACCGGGATTCGAACCAAACACCTTTGGTCCTGGATCAGCTGCTTGCCAGGCAAACGCCGCTGTGCTATCTCTCCATGCCCCTCCAACAAACTCTTATCTGGACCCACCTAACAGTCTGAATTAAAAAACAACTGAGCAACTTTTATCAAGCTGTCCAGTGGTACAGGTGCAATTAAAAGAGACAAAACCATACCTTCTGAGTATAACTATTTTCTTTTTCTCTTCCTCCACAGCACATGACCAAATTACACAAATCTATTTATAAAAGTTTATTTAATTCCAACTTATGTATATGTCAAGGAAAAAAGAAAACTTATACTAGTAGGAAAAAGTACAACTTGAAGTGACAGAACAAACAATGGAATTAGTTATTGCAAAATAAACTTAAATAAGCAATTGTATACTAAAGACTGAAAGATCTTCAAATACAGCATTTTTAAACAAATGGAAAATCCTGGGGATAACAAAAAAATAATAACATTATTTTATCAGAAAAAAAAGGTTCCCTTTTATGGCCTTAGCAACCAAGAAGTAAATTAATGGACACAGGCATTTCTATGTAATCTTTGAGAACAGAAAAACAAAATAAACAAATATTTTTTTAAAAAGTAACAGAAAATCAAATATCTCTGGGACAACTCTAAAAGGTATAGAATATGCATAGTGGAAATACTATCAAAAATAAATAGAAGCAATATTTGAAGTGATATTAATTTCCTCTTAATTGTTCTCAGAAGAAATAAAAAGATCTAATAAGGATAAATTACTACTTCTTATAATTTAACTTATACATATAATTTTCAAAATTCTTTTTTTACAAGTATATAACTATCTTTTATTAAACATGGGGCTAAAAGTCAACATATTTTTCCAGAGACAAAATATACTCTAGTAGCTTTACAGTATACCAACATCAACTTGTTTGACAAAGCTTTTATAATAAGTGAACAATTTAATTCTTTTTTTCTTCTTTATTTGAACATCTTGATTACATAAATGATTGTGATTAGGTTTTATTCATGTAAAGAACACCCCCTTCACCAGTGCAACATTCTCACCACCAATGTCCCCAATCTCCCTCCATCCCACCCCACCCCCACCTGTACTCCAGACAGGCTTTCCAGTTCCCTCATTCATTCACTTGATTATGGTATTTCTCTGTGTAGTTATTTCTATAGTTGTACTCACCACTCTTTGTGGTGAGCTTCATGGAGTGAGCTGGAAGTTCCAGCCCTCCTCTCATTGTCTCTGAGGATTGTTACAAAAATGACTTTTATTTTTCTTAAAACCCATAGATGAGTGAGACTATTCTGTGTCTCTCTCTCTCTCCCTCTGACTTATTTCACTCAGCATGATAGATTTCATGTACATCTATGTATAGGAAAATTTCATGACTTCATCTCTCCTGACAGCTGCATAATATTCCATTGTGTATAATTTTCAAAATTCTTAAAACCAAAGGAAAGAAATATCTTTAACTATAGAAAAGAAAATATTAAGTATTGCATTGCAGCTCACTCATTAGGAACCACATAAGAAAAATTCGGTGAAATATCACTGAAATTGTTTAGAAGGGGGGATTGAACACCAATATAAAATTTTTATCTTAAAATGTATACCTCTAGGGGCTGGAGAGATAGCATGGGGGTAAGGCATTTTCCTTTCATGCAGAAGGTCGGTGGTTAGAATCTGGCATCACATATGGTCCCCTGAGCCTGCCAGGAGCGATTTCTGAGCATAGAGCCAGGAGTAACCCCTGAGCACTGCTGGGTGTGACCCCAAAACCAAAACAAATAAAAAAAAATTTGTACCCTAGAAGAAAATTGTAAATTTGACATTTTAATAAAAATTTATGGAATTTTCACCTATGTGGAACTACTTTGCAAACAATAATAAAAAGTTATTGAGATAGGAAAAATTAGTATATATCAGAAATGTAAGTGCATCAATGAAGGCTAGTGAAAGAGTAAAAAATGCTAAAAAAAATAACCAAATTGCTTTTATCTTTTATTAATCAATATAAGAGAAAAATTTAAATAACAAAACCAAAGCATATAAAATCATTTGCTTACATATGTATTTTACCGAAATATAAAATTGCAAGAGCTGGAGCAGTGGCTCAAACGGTAGGGTGTTTGCCTTGCATGGGCTAACCTAAGATGAACTGCCGTTCGATCCCAGGCGTCCCCTATGATCCCCCAAATCAGGAGCGATTTCTGAGCACATAGCCAGGAGTAACCCTTGAGCTTCACTGGGTGTGGCCCCAAAAGCTATATATATGTAACATAACACTAATAAATGTTATATACAAAAATGCTAATATATAAAATTAAAACACGATACAAATTACAGAAGTACAGAGGAAGAATTATGATAATTTGGAATTATAATGTAACAATTTTATCCTTGCAGTAATGGTGTTATATGAAAAGGGATTGTATTAACTATAATTGTGTACTGTCAACTCCAGGAAAAGAGCTACATACATTTAAAAAAGAAATTGAGCTTAATCTTTGCTTATTTCCCAACCTTTGGAGCTGGGATTATTCTCAGGACTAATATTTTGTCTAGCATTCCCAAGATCTTTTAGGAACCAGAAGTAGATATCCCTCTGTAAAGTAACAGCAAATGGTCAAAGAAACAGAACTGAAGATCTTGTATTTAGAAGTGAGCTGGGGCCGGATTGATAGCAGAGCGGTAGGATGTTTGTCTTGCACGGACCTGGGTTCAATCCGAGGCATCCCATATCGCCAGGAGCGATTTCTGAGCACATAGCCAGGAGTAACCCCTGAGTGTCAGAAGTTGTGCCCCCCCCTAAAAAAACTGAGCTTACATGGGTGCTTGTCTGGAGGGGTCTTTGGGACACTGGGTAGAAGGCAGCAGTCCTCTAGTGATGGGTTTGGTCTTGGAATGTTGTATGAATTAAAAGTATTAGTAACAATATTATAAATTTCCATGCTACCATAAAATTGTTTATATAAAAACTGGTCTGGATCAAAACAATAATTTAATAAAAATATAAAATTTAGAAATAGAGGTAAATGTGTAAATAATAAATTTTATCTTCTCAAATATAAGTAACCTACTATTTTTCAAATAAAAAGGTTGGTTAAATTGAATAGTAACTCCATATATCTTACAAATTAAAAAAACTTTTAATTTTGGGGGATTAGAGGTGGTAGTTTAGGTGAGAAACTTTCCTTGCAAACAGTTAACCAGCCATCACCATATATGATGTGCTCAATATTTTCAGGAGTGATCTCTGAGCAGAGTCAGGTGTAAGCAGACCAAAAATAAAAGTCTTTTTTTACACTGTTTTCAAGGTATGTACAAGGTTTATTTTTTATACTGAAAAACCAAATTCTTCTTAAAGATGGTGTCGAGAAGTCTAAATTGTTGGGAGAGTTGTCTCATATAACACTTACCTTCTTAACATGATACTTTTGAAACAGTAGTTCTATGGCTGGATATATAATACAGTATGTAGGATGTTAGCCTTGCATACAGCCAACATGTATTAGATCCCTGTCACTTGATACAAGATTCACTAGAAAATATCACTGAGTGAGTCATGAGTAAATCATGACTACTACTGGGTTTGGCCTGATAAAGAAAACCAAAACATCAGTTGTAACAATTGATATGGTAAATTTTTTCATCATTTGAATATGTTTTAATATTAATTGGCTGGAGAGATATTAAAGTAAGTGAAGTGCTTGTCTTGCATGCTTCCTGAGATCAATCCCCGCCTTCTCATATGGTTTTCAAGCATGTTAGGAGTGAACTGTGAGGACAGAGCAAGTAGAGGAACCTGAGCACCAACTGGTGTGATCCAAAAACTAAAAAAGGATGTTTTCTGGGGCCAGTGCGATAGTGCAGTGGTAGAGCATTTGCCTTGCAGGCAGTTGACCCAGGACGGACCTGGGTTTAATGCCCTGCATCCCATATGGTCCCCCAAGCCAGGAGCGATTTCTGAACTCATAGCCAGAAGTAATCCTGAGCATCACCGGGTGTAGCGCAAACCAACCAACCAACCAACCAACCAACCAACCAAGTAAACAACAACAACAAAAAAAAACCTATTAAAAAAAGTATAATGTGGAGTCGTTGAGGTGGCGCTAAAGGTAAGGTGTCTGCCTTGCAAGCACTAGCCAAGGATGGACCAGGTCCGATCCCCCAGAGTCCCATATGGTCCCCCCAAGCCAGGGGAGATTTCTGAGTGCTTAGCCAGGAGTAACCCCTGATCATCAAATGGGTGTGCCCCCCCAAAAAAGAATAATGTTTTCTATATTTTATAAATATATATAATTTTCTTCTTTTGTTTTTTGGGGCCACACAGCTCAGGTGTTATTCCTTGGTATGAGCTCAGAAATTGCTCCTGGTTTGGGGGACCATATGAGAAAATGGGGATCAAACAGTGGTCTGTCCTGGATCAGCCACGTGCAAGACAAACACCCTAACTCTGCACTATTGCTTGGCCACTAAATATATATAATTTTGAATTATTAAGTAGTCTTCAAATTAGAAAAGTAGATATTAATAGCTCACTAAGTATATAGATTAAGAAGTTTCAAAATTAGGGTTGGGAAATAATTTTTAATGATTATGTATAGAAAATTTTGTTGTTTTTATTTAAATAACATAAATATAAGCTTATTCAGATGTTGATGAGAGGTCAGACATTAACCAGATTTATATGCTTTCTAATTGGACACATTGAACTAATCTAATTATATTTTTAATAATTTATTATAACATTGTAAGAAAGTTTTTAAATTCACTAATAAAGGGCACTTATTACTATGACAAAAGGCACTAAAGAATATTTGCCACCAGAGATTACCTACTAGAAATATAAATCAAATGTCATTTAGTGATGTATCTATAACTACTTAGTTGGCATGACAAAAATCGGATTGTGATTACATGATTTATGAAGTAGAGAGGAAGAGAGCCCCTCAAGGGAAATATTAACAGAGACCAAAATATTTGAACATTAGAAGACTGTTTTACTTTCTTAATATCAATTTAAATTTGCAAGGATAATTTAAACATAATTTTATAGCATTAGATAAAATATTAAAATTAGAATTCCATAAAGATAAGCATTAATAAAATACTTATAATACTATAAAGACAGCACCTAAGCTCTTTTCCCTCTCAAGAAATAAAAAATTTGGTACATCAGGATAAAATATACTGCATTTTTAATAGATAAAACACAGTTTTTTGGTCCTAATTAAATTTAAACTATTCCCTAGTAATTTGGTGAAAATAATAATATTAATGTTTTAATCTTTTATTATTTACCTTCTTTGTACCCAATCTTATTCATTTTAAAGTGATTAAAATATTTACCTATTTCATAGCTATCCTGAAAATTAAATAGATTACCCAATATAAAAATGTCTTATAATCATGCTTAACAAATAAAGCATCTCAGTTTTAAGTTGTAGGTCTCATTATTATTAAAAATAAATATTATAATCATATCCATTGTATTTCTTTTTTTCTTTATTTTTGTTTGTTTGTTTTGTTTTGTTTTGGGGCCATACCCAGTGATGCTCATGGGTTACTCCTGGCTATGTGCTCAGAAATCGCTCCTGGCTTGGGGGACCATATGGGACCCAGGGAATCGAACCTTGTGAGGTCCGTCCTGAGTCAGATGTGTTCAAGGCAAATGCCCTATCACTGTGTTATCGCTCAGGCCCCTCCATTATATTTCTTGAAATAGTTTCAATTTTTTGTTTGTTTTGGGACACACCCAACGGTGTTCAGGAGTTATTCCTGGCTCTTTGCTCACAAGTAGCTCCAGGCAGGCTCGGGGGAGCATATAGGATGCTGGTAATCGAACCCAGGTCCATTTAGGTCGGCCACTTGCAAGGCAAACATGCTACTGCTGAGCTAGCCCCTATAGTTTCATTTTTTTTAACACAAATTTCGTTTAAAATAGTGACTGAAGTTAAGTATATAAAAGTTTGAGCATCAAATTTGGGTTGTAACCTGATAAATTAATGTTTTATCCAAAACATTATTTTGTTTACATTAGGATTGCTTCAGATATTGTGAGAAAGTCAGATAATTCTAACAAACCTTTACTTTCATACAGGATGTATATATTTTTTAAATAAAATAACCTTAAAGTCAAATTTGAGATAATTTGCTAGTTATCTTATGTCAAGTCTATAACAATAACTTACATATTTGTTAATATCTATTTGATATATGTGCTCATTCACTTAATCTTTAACAATATTTAAGCAGAATTTATTGGCTTCATTGTGGTGATATAATTATATGTGTGTGTTAGAGTGATATCTGTATTCTACCTAAGGTAAAAGCTTTCTGTTTTTGAGTTCTGAGTTACACCTGGAGGAGTTCATGGCTTACTTCTGACTTTAAGCTAAGAGATCACTTGTTGGCAATACTCTGGGTAATCATTTGTGGTGCCAGGATTTGGTTGTGCCATGTAAGCACCCTATTGGCTGTACTATGGCTCTAGTCCCAATGTTCACATAGTAATTTATGAATTCGGAGGAAACCGGAATATCTTGGGAAGCAGAGGTCATCTATTAACTTGATTTCAAGATAATTTTGCTGGCAGGTTAGCAAAATTATTTTGCCTGCTATGAAATCTCTTCCTTTTGTCTTGTATTGTTGTGAGATTAAGTTACTGCATAAGTGGAACAGGTAGATCTAGACAAATGAACTACTCTTTCACTTTTAGGAATATAATGTGTTTGGAGAAGTTACTAAGTTTATCTTTTTCAATTTCCTAAACATATCTATCATGGAGTCAACGTGAAAATTAACTGTACTTAAAATGTAAGTATTAAAGTTCCCTCCGAAGCACCAAATCACTGCATAAGTGCCTATAAGTGTTGGCTTAAATTATTGATATTAAATTATATTAATTCTGAGATAGTGAGTTTGATTCTTTGGTACAATATGGAGAACCTATATGTAAACTTCAAACCAATAACTCCTAATATATTTAGTCAAAATTAATTCAACTTTACTAGTTATTAAAAATATATAGTGAAAAATTTTAATTTAACATTTCATAAGTATTTTACTTCTGATTAACTATGTTTAAATTAATTAGTATATATTATTTATTTGTGTATATGTCTTTATGTTTTATTCTCATTCTCATAAATAAGTATATAAACAGAACAGATGCACTTGTATATTACTTAGCATATGTCAATGCCTTGATTTTTTTTTCTAGTCATTGTTCAGTAAGCTAGACAGATTGCACAGGGGCGAAAGGGTTTTCTTGCACATAGTGGAACTTTGTTTGATTCTCCAGAACATATTGGTCCCCTGAACACTGATGGCAGTGATATCTCAGCACAGAGCCAGAATTAATATCTAAGCTTCATCACATAGGGCCCCCAAATAAACCAACCCAGCTATTGCATAATATTATAAGGCTATACAGTGCTAGATTAAGCAATAACTTAATAATAAATTTTCATATGAACACAAATGTAAAAACTGGTATTATGGGATAATATAAAATTAAGATTTATGGAGTTTTGCAAAAAAAAAAGTAATCATGAGTGGTGAAATGATAGATTAGCATAGTATTTTGTTGTTATTGTATTTTTCTTGTTTTGTCACACCTGGTGACACTCAGGGGTTATTCCTGTCTATGTGCTCAGAAATTGCTCCTGGCTTGGGGGACCATATGAAATGTCAAGGGATTGAACCACGGTCTTTCCTAGGCTAGCATGGGCAAAGCAGACTCCTTACTGCTTGCACCACTACTCTGGTCCCAAGATTAGCATAGTATTTTCAAATTAATTTTATTTGAATACATTTGTTAAATTTACAAAATATCATAAGAAAAAGTCAGTTTAATAGATACCTGCACTTTTCTAAACTCAACTCATGTCAATACATTCACTTAACATTTTCAAGCTCTTTCTTCTTATTTCTAAAAATTCTATTGATACTTTATATCCTACCTTAATTCCACTTATTTAGTAAAGATCTCTCTGACTGTCTCAAACTTGCAATGTATTCTCCTGAATCTGTGCTCCATTAAAAAGTCTTGTTTGCACAATATAATTAGAATTTAATTATGCATTTTCTTGAGATAGGGGGAAAATGGCATTGGTTTTGAAATCAAACAGACCCAAGATGATTCCTGAGTCTACTATAAAGAGCTATTTTGAACTGTTTTTTAATAAAGCAGATAGCAAGAGTATGGTCTTTAACATGTGTCTGATATAGCTTATAGTCTTAACATGTATTAATTTATCTAATTTATAAAACTGGTATAAAGAATAGTGTGATTAATTCTTTAATAGACAAGGAACTATATTATCCCCAAATTTATATATTTCTTTATAACACAGTAATGTATCTAGGTTCATATTATACATTGTACAAAAAAGCTTTAAATATCATCAGCATGACTAAATCTGTGTTAATACCACATCTTTTATTGAAGTGTTTACTTTTTACACCTCCAAATTTGTGCAAATTGGATAAATATTTCAAGTTCATAAAGATTTAAAATGTTATAAAAATAACATTTTGTATATATTTTTTAATATATAATATATATTATTTTGGCTACCATGGGCCAAAGTAAGCAGGACTTACTCCTGGCTCTTTGCTCAAAGATCACTCTTCAAGGGGCTCAGGGGCTTATATGAGATTCTGGGGTCAAACCCTAGTCAGTGGCATGAAGATAAACATCCTAACTACTGTACTATTCCTCCACACACTCAACTTTTAATATATAATATAGCAAATGAAACTTTTTATGTGCTGAACGATAAGAAAGTTTTCAAGAAACAGCAGGAAATATTTTCAGATCAGTGCACAGGCCTGAGGCTGAAACTACTGCTAGATTTATTCTCATTTTATATTCCACAAGTTCTTGATGATTATAAATTAAGAAAGTAAAGCTACATAAAAGACTGTATAGCATTTAGGCATATAAGAGAAACTATTACATTTATGAATTGTTTGTGTCCATTTTTCAAATGACTACTTATATATGATTTTATCTATCCCAATGTTTATATACTGAGTAGTACTGTCATATTCTTCCTGAGATACCTTTATTATATGGAACTTCTATATGTTAGTATCAATAAAGAGTCAGAGATCTTTAAATTGGAATTAATTTTATACATTACTTTTAAGTTAAATGTTACATAATTTAGTCTAGAGGCATTGAATAATCAAGTGAGGCAAAGAAAGATAACAATGGAAATTTGTTCTAGAGGCAACAATAAAACTAGAAAGATAGTACAAGGGTTACGACATAAACTTGGCTTAACACAGAAGCCAATTCAATCATGGTACATGTCTCTCCGAGAATTATTAGGTAGATATAACTTGGATCTCATAAACATCTCTTCCATGGTCCAGATAATTTGTCACTGACTCAGCATCCTCATGTCCTTATACACACACTGAAATGGTATGTTGAGATTCATTGGAAATGGACCCTAAGCCACTGGAACAATTCATGGAACCATCCCCTAACAAGTAAATAACATTAGTAAAACTAATCTACAATTATTATAAATAACCAATTAAGTAATTTGTAATCGTTAAACTAAGATGTTCAAGATTTTTTATTTTTTGTTTAATCCAATTTTCAGCTCTTGCTATGATTTTATAACATGGTTGAATAATTTATTTTGAATTATCTTAAACAGGTTAAAACTCAAAATTAGAAAAATTAAAAGAAAATAATTATGTGTCTTAATAATTTCTGGCACATATAGTTATCTCTATCTTATTTTGTCAACTGTCCTTAACATTCATATTCATTTTCATGTTCTGTAAGCTTAATTTTTTCAGAAACTTATTTTTTACTAAGTGGAACTCAAAATTTTGTTTGAATTTATATCCAATGTGTATACTAGAAAAATTGTTTAGATGTCTATTTTGTCTATCAATTTACTCAATACTCAATATACTACTCAAAATACTCAGTATTTTCTATAGTAAAAAAAAGTGCATTCATTGACCAATTTATAAATAAAAACATCAGACTGGAAAGATAAGTAAAGACGGCAAGATACTTGTCTAGCATGTTCTTCACCAGGGTTTGATCTCTACAACTTTGTTTGGTCCCTAACTACGACCAGGAATGTTCCTAGAAGCCTGAGCACAAAGGGAAGGTCCCAAAGCAAATGAACATACAAACAGAAAACATTGTCAATATCTTGCTTTTAGAACATCAGGCTAGTGTCGGGAAGTATTTTTTAATAGTCAATTCATCAAAACATAATCACTACTTGGGGATTTCAGCTTTTCCATATCTTTATTTCATATACTTATATGAAATTATTTATATTTTAATTAAACTGTAGTTTATAAGTGAATATTTAATAAGTTAGATATTATGTTTTCCTTCCTAATTTTAAAATTCAAATTTAAATTGTATTTACTGTAACATCTTTACAATAATAGTAACTATTATGGCTTTCTTGTACAAGACTACTATACATTCACAACACCAAAGTGCAAGATCCTATATCCCTGTCTTTGTGTCACTGTTAGTTGGTTTCTTCATTTTCCCTCCCAGCTACTTGGTAATTTTAAGCTTTGTGCACAAAAAGCTTGTCATTCACCAATGTTTTCCATTCACTTATTTTGTTGTTATTTATTTATTACAGATGAGTAAGAAATGAAATTTGTTCTTTTATCTAAATTATTTCACTTAATTCTGTATCATCTAATACCTTTCAAGTTGCAGCAAATTCACAGGTTTTTTGGTTACATCATATTCTATATGTATACATACCTCTACTTTTCTTTATCCATTCATATATTATTGGACACTGGAGTTTTTCTTATATCATAGCTATGGTATTTAGGGCTGCTATAAATATCAACAAGCATTTATCTTTTCAATAGCATATGTTGTGGTTTTGGGAAAGATACTAAAAAGTGGAATCACTAGGTTATATGAAAGCTCTATCCTTACTTTTTGAAAAGCATCCATATTGTTTTTCATAGATACTAAACCAGACATTAATTCCCACTAATAATATATGAGAATTATTTTATCATGGTATCAACAGCAATTCTAGCTGTTTCTAGACTTTTTGATATATGTTTTTATCACTGGTGTGAGATATTATATCATTGTTGTTATGATTTACATGCCTCTGACAATAAATAATGATGAACACATTTCTACATGTCTGTTAGTCATCCATATGTCTTCTTCAAAAAAGTTTCTGTTCATCCCCTCTTTCCATTTTAATAGGATTATTGTTCTATCATTATTGAACTTCAGATATTTAACTTTTTGTTTGTTTGTTTTGTTTTGGGGCCACACCTTGTGATGCTCAGGGGTTACTCCTGGCTCTCCACTCAGAAATAGCTCCTGGCTTGGGGGACCATATGGGAAGCTGAGGGATTGAACTGCAGTCTGTCCTAGGCTAGCGCATTACGGCTCTGCACCACCACTTCTGCACCTAGATATTTATCTTGAAATAAAAGTTGCTTGATGGGGTCAACTAAATTTTTGTTTGTCATTTCCTATGTACTATATATAGGTATATAAATACCTATATATATTACAGATTAAATTTATTGCAATTAATGCCATACTTAAGCATTATTATTTATAACTTAAATTATACCTCATAAATAATACCTCACTTTTATTTAACATAATTTATACTCCAGTCATACTTGCTAATAGATAAATTCAGAGATAATAGGATTTGCTAAAACCTGAAAACTCTTATATTTTACTCTTTACTTCATGAAATTGGAAACACTTTCCAGTTTTAATCAAATTTAAAAGCTGTCAAAGTCAGTGTCCAGAACCTCTAGAATTACTTTGCAGTGATGTATTCCTTATAATTTCTTCCTTAGCAATTTGTTAAGTAGGATTATATCTATGAACATATCTTAAAAATATTGACCTGAAAAAAATTTTTTTTCTCACTTGTTTTACTAAAATGTTCTCATATTGTCTCATTTACTTCAAATACAAGTCTGAGATGCTGAAGTTTTGTTTTCTAAATTTCTGTTCTTTACCAGCTTCCTCTTGACAATAAGAAGTTTGCATTTATTTTTCAAATACAATATTCTTCTCTAGATAAAATGAAACTTGGAAATTAAATATAAATGTATGTATGTTAGACATTTGTACCAGGAGCAGAAAATTTTGAGTAATTTTCTTCGTTTTGTTACTTTCTCCACAATTAAACATGATGTATTATCCCTTCCAAGATATGAGATTTAAACACAGAGAGGTAAATGGAAAGTCAGAATGAAGAGAAATTGTGGAAGAGAAATATCAAGCTTACAGTATACAAACTTTTTCAGGATTGTAATCAAATGGGAATAATTTATTCTTAGTAATGATTTAGTTTCAATGTAATCAATATTCATTCATGATGGTTATAAAGTCAATTGTTTAAAGTTTTATAAAATGACCTCAAATTAAATTAAACTAAAATTGGATTTTTATATTGTGTTATTGAAATAATTGTATAAAATATTTAAATGTCTTGTTTATATGTCAGGAAATTTGAGACAAATTTTTTGTTTCAATTTAAAACTAAAAACGTTGTTTATAATGCTAACATTAATTTAGCAAAGCATCCTTTTTAGTGTCTTTTCTAACCTTCTAAAATTTCAGAATGGATAATAAAAACTCTATTAATATTTTTGTAATGAGCTCTCTGTAAGAAAAAATGCAACATCTTAAAGCTAGCTGTCATATAATGTACAAAATAGCTTATATATTTGTTATTCATTACCTGATACTTTATAGTTATGAATTTTTCATATCCCTATAGTGTCATCTTACCCCAGCTGCCCTGGCATACATTCTGGTTCAAATAAGGGCCAGCCAAACATAAATAAATGAAGTTGAACAGGTAGATTTTTGAAGTCCTTTTCCATGATATAGAAAAAAAATCTTTGCATTGTTCTTAGAAAGGTTATAGTCAGGCTTATAAAAGTAGTTTTCTATTACTATATTTACTTTATTTTGAATAATTGTTAAGTATTAACTGTAGAAATCTCAGAAAGTCCAAGAACATTAATATTTTTATGTAGCAGTAGAAGTGAACAAGTTTTCAATTGTTTATTCTGCTATACTTGAGAATTTGCCTCTGAATTCTAGAAGCCCTATATTTGTTATCTCAAATATTATTTGAGTTATTACAGAAAAGTCTTTGATAGCTATTAACAAAATATCTCTTTATTTTGAAATATATTAATAATACCTTAAATATTAATTTGCAAAAGGAAAATTTAGAGATAGGCATTACACTTGGCACTTTAAATTAAATAAGTGAAATGTAGTGTTCCATTACTTGTTTTTTTTAATATTTCTATTTTGATAACTATTTTTGCCAAGATAACAAGAGAAATAATATTATTTCTAAAACCACTCTCCCTTATTCCCTTGAATGATTTTTCACACATTTACCTTTAAGTTATAATTTACTTACTTAATAAATTTAAAGTGAGGGTAAAATACTATGAAACAAATCTTTAAAAAATTATGAAAATTATGTAATGCAGAAGCTTCCATCTTTTAGTTTTAGTTTATAGAAAACAACTTGGGACACAAAATTTGAGACTTTGCACATTCCTCTATAAATGTTAATTGTAGTTGTCTTCTAAAAAATACTGGACATTTTGAACATGGAAAGAACCTGTTCTTTCATTTGAATCAGGCTTATATCAGTGCTAAAGTAATGTCAGTATTGAACTTCCCTATGTAGAAATGGATCTGAAACCTTTTTTATTAAAATTGATCCAAAGAAGTTTCTTACTATTACAATTAACTCAGAATCATACAGATTTTCTCACATTTTAATAACTTCCAGATGGCAGATGAACTAAAATAAAACTAAAAATTCAACAAAAGTTTGGGAAAATATTAGCATAGTACAAAAGACTTAGAACTAAGGAAGTTATTTTCAAGCTAGTTTTTCCTTGCTTTAAAAAATGCCACTGGCAAGAATAATGATGCTTCCATAATGTTACTAGAGTGCTATATTTGTAAAGCAGCATGTAAGCCTCATAAAAGGGTAATGAGTTCCTTAAGTGATAGTAAAATAAGCTTTCATGTAGAGATATGCTGAGGTACTACTGTTTGTGGGCAGCGGTAGAGTTGCATTACCTATTTTGTATTGCAATTTTCACTAACAGAACAGAAAAAAGGAATTTCAGTAATGGCCACATTTTCTTACCCTGTCATAAAAAGGACTTTAGTGGAGTTCAACTAAGTAGAGAAAATGATAAAAATCTTACATAAAATTCATACTTATTTGTCTATTTTTTAGATAAGCATGCTATTTAAGTAGAGTAGGAGTACATTTATCTAGATAGTCATAGAATTACCCTGAGATATCTACTTTCAATTGATTTCATCTCAGCTAGATTTAACAATTATCTCAGCATCATAAAATATGCACGTCTCCTTTGACATTTAATATTAAGTACTGGTTGCTTTTTTCCTGTGTATTCGCATGTAAATGAATAGTTAATAAAAAGAAACCCAGTGTTGGTATAATAGTTGTTTTTGAAATTTTCTTTAAAATTCAATAATCAAAAGTTTGTAAAAAAAATGTAACCTATATTATAAATATTCCTGACAAAAGAAGTTTCATATTGGTGAGTGCAGGAGGTCACCGACTGGAGAGGGTGGAAGGTGGCCATTCAAGGGAAGCTTGAGCTCCTAGAACAAGCCAGAGTGAGTGCAGGAGGTGACCATTCAAGGGAACCTTGAGCTCCCAGGACAGGCCAGAGAGTGAACCTACAGACTGACAGGAAGGAGGTGGCGATTGACCAGACTTGACTGGAGAACGAGGTAAGGTCCAAAACTCAGCGACATCACCCAACATACTCATGTAGAGCTACACCCGAGAAGGGACCCAGCCTCAATCTACAGGTGGCAAAATCCTGAGAGGCACTGCACCCCAAGCCAAGCTAATAAATGCAAAGCAAGATGGTTAAGCAAGGAAAACATTAACAACAGGGGAGATGGAGAGAAATCAGAGCAAGTTTCCAAGTCCACCAAAACGCACAGACCCAAGAGTGGAAGACCTAAAAGCAGCCATGAGAATAGATTTCCAAGCCATGCTAGAAGAATTGAAAGACACACTCGCCAGAGATTACAATAAATCAATAGAGGAACAAATGAACCAATTTAAACAAGAATTCCTAAAAAATATGAAAGACTCCATACAAAAGAATTAAAATAAATTTGTAAAACCGTAGAAAGACAGAAGAGCAGAATTGACAGCTCAAGAATCACATAGAACAACTCAAAGATAAACTGCAAACAAAAGACAACAAAGAAGCCAACAAAGAAATAGAAGGTAAAGCACCGGAATTAAAAGTCCAGTATTTAATGAACGAAGACAAAAGAAACAATCTAAGAATTGTAGGTATACCAGAAGGGGAGGAAACAGGGAAAGGGGAAGAACAATTAGTCAGGGAGATAATAGCAGAAAATTTTCCCACCCTCTGGAAAGAAGCATCTGAGAAAATCCAGGAGGTGAAAAGAGTCCCCAACAAAATAGACCCTAACAAACCAACTCCAAGACACATAGTAATTCAAATAGTAAGAAACAAAGAGAAAGCCGACCTACTTAAAGCATCAAGGGAGAAAAAAAAACCCTCACATACAAAGAAAGGAACATTAGAATCAAACCAGATCTCCTATATAAAATATTTCAAGCAAGAAAACAGTGGAATGACATAAACAACTGAATGAAAGAAATTTTCATCCTAGAATCCACTATTCAGCAAAACTCTCATTCATATGGGAGGGAAGACTAAAATCATTCTCAAACAAAAATGTGAACTTGCACTATTTGCACAAACAAAACTGACCCTAAATGAGCTACTCAGAGATGAATCACATAATCCAAACCCCCAGTTGTAACAACCACCCTAAAAAACACAACTGCACAACAGCCCTCTCTGTCAATAATCTCCTTAAATGTTAATGGACTAAACTCTCCCATTAAAAAACACATAATAGAGAACTAGATTAGAAAACATTAACCAGATTTTTGCTGCCTACAAGAAACACACCTACAAGTACAAGATAGGCACAGTCTTAGAAAAATAGGATGGAAATCATTTATCCAGGCCAATTAAAATTAAAAAAAGCAGGGTCGGCCATTCTTATATCAGACCAAATTGCATTCAACCTCAAGAAAGTGATCAGAGACAAAGAGGGTCATTACTTACTGATCAGGGAAACACTAGACCAAGAAGTACTAATGCTGGTTAATATCTATGCACCTAATGCAGAGCCAGCAAAATATATACGGTAATTGCTTGCAAAACTGAAGAAACACATAAAAGGAAATGTGATAGTAGTAGGAGATCTTAATACTCCACTATCACCACTGGACAGATCTCCCAGACAGAAAACTAACAAAGAAATAAGAGCCCTAAATGAAAAATTAGAAGAATTAGAGCTAATAGACTTATATAGGGCCCTCCAACCCCAGAAAGCAGAATACACATTCTTTTCAAGTCCACATGGAACTTTCTCCAGAATAGACCATGCCTTAGGATACAAATCTAACCTGCATAAAATCACAAAGTTAAGGATCATTAGAAGCACCCTGTCAGATTACTATGCAACAAAGGTCAAAATAGACTGTAAAAAGAAAAAAATGAAGAAAATCCTAAATCTGGATATTAAACAACATGCTGCTTAAATACAGCTGGATCAAAGAGGTACTCAATAAAAAAAAAAGATTCCTTGATACAAACGACAATAAAGAAACAACTTGTCAAAACTTGTGGGACACAGCAAAAGCATTAATCAGGGGGAAACTCTTAGCAATACAATCCTATGTCAGGAAAGAGGAAAATGACAAAATTAGCAGCTTAAAGGACCATCTTAAGGAGCTGGAACAACAGCAACAAAGAAACCCAAGCATAAACAGAAGACACAAAATAATAAAAACCAAAGCAGAAGTAAACAACATAGTAACTAAGAAAACAATACAGAAAATCAATGAGACCAGGAGTTGTTTTTTTGAAAGAATAAACAAGATATACAAACCAATGGCAAGACTCACCAAAAAAAAGAGGGAAAACACCCAAATAAGTAGGATCACAAATGAAAGGGGAGAGATTACAAAAGAATCCCAAGAAATCCAACACATCATAAGAACATATTAAGAACAATTATACTCTGGCTAGAGAACCCAGAAGAAAATGGTAGATTCTTGGAAAAATACCAGCTTCCAAGACTAGAAAAGGAGGATTTAGAAAGCCTAAATAGGCCAATCATGTCAGAGAAAATTGAAACAGTGACTAAAAAACTCCCCAAGAACAAAAGTCCAGGCCCAGATGGTTTTACAGGTGAATTCTATCAAACATTCCAAGAAGAATTACTTCCACTGATCCACAGGCTCTTCCAAACCATTGAAAAGACAGGAATCCTTCGCAATTTCTTTTATGAGGCTAATATCACTCTGACTCCCAAAGAGGGCAAAGATACCACCAAGAAAGAAAACTATAGACCAATCTCACTAATGAATATAGACGCAAAAATACTCAACAAAATCTTAGCAAACCGAATTCAGAACTACATCAAAAAGATTATACACCATGACCAAGTGGGTTTCATCCCAGGGATTCAAGGCTGGTTCAACATACACAACTCAATCAACATCATACACCACATTGATAATAAAAAAGACAAAAACCACATGATCACATCAATCGATGCAGAGAAGGCATTTGACAAAATCCAACACCCATTCATGTTGAAAATACTAAGCAAAATAGGTCTGGAAGGAACCTTTCTCAAGATATTTACAACTATCTATGAATAACCCACAGCTAACATTATCTTTAATGGTGAAAAACTGAAAGTATTCCATTCCCACTAAGGTCAGGAACTAGGCAAGGATGTCCACTCTCCACTCTTATTCAACATAATCTTGGAAGTCCTAGCAATAGCAATCAGACAAGAGAAGGAAATCAAAGGAATTTAAATAGGAATTAAAATTATATCTTTTTGCAGGTGACATAAAGATATACATGAAAAACCCTAAAGAGTCCACAGTAAAACTACTAGAACCAATAAACCAATACAGCAAAGTGGCTGATTACAAAGTCAATACACAAAAGACAGTAGCCTTTCTCTATACAAATAATGAAATAGAGAAGAGAGAGATTAAGAATACAACTCCATTTAAAATAGTATCAAAAAACATCAAGTACCTAGGAATCAACCTTACAAGGGAAGTGAAGGACTTATACCAGGCAAACTTTAAAACACTTCAGAAAGAAATTGAAGAGGATCTAGAGAAATGGAAGAACATCCCATGCTCATGGATAGGTAGAATCAACATAGTCAAAATGACTATCCTACCCAAAGTCCTATATAAATTTAATGCAATCCCCATCCAAATTCAGACATAATACTTTAAAGACTTAGAACAATCAATCATAAAATTCATCTGAAACCACAAAAGACCAGGGTAGCCAAAACATACTAAAAAACAGGAAGCTGGGTGGCATCTCTTTACCTAACCTGAAGCTATACTATAAAGCCATAGTGATCAAAACAGCATGGTACTGGTACAAGGACAGAGCCTCAGACCAGTGGGTTAGAACAGAATTTTCAGAAGAAGCCCATAGATATACAGTCAACTAATATTTGACAAAAGAGCCAAGAACTTGAAATGGGACAAAGAAAGTCTTTTCAACAAATGGTATTGGTACAACTAAAAAACCATTTGTAAGAAACTGAAAATTGACCCATACCTCACACATGTACAAAAGTCAATTTAAAATGGATTAAAGACCTTGGAATTAGACCTGAATCTATAAAGTTTATTGAAAATAAAATAGGCAGAACACTTGAAGACCTATATATTAAAAAAATCTTTGATGATAGAATGCCAATGGCAAGAACTTTAGCACCAAGCATAAACAAATGGGACTACACCAAATTAAAAAGCTTCTGCATGGCAAAAGAAACCCTATTTAACACAAGAAGACAGTTAACTGAATGGGAAAAATTTTTCTCACTGTCAGATAAAGAGCTGATATCCAGAATATACAAAGCACTCAGAAAGCTGAGCCCCCCAAAACCAAATAAAACTATAGAAAGATGGGAAGATGAAATGAATAGACACTTCTCTGAGAAAGACCGAAAGATGGGCAACAAATATATGCAAATATGCTCACCTTCACTCATCATTAGGGAAATCCAAATCAAGACAACAATGAAGTACCACCTTACAATAGTGAGGATGGCTCACATCAAAAATAGTGGGAACAATCTGTGTTGGCAGGGATGCAGTATGAAAGGCACTCTCATCTACTGCTGGTGGGAATGCCCCCTTGTCAACACCTATGGTGAACAGTTTGGAGGTGCTCAAAGATCTCAGAACTGAGCTGCCATTTGACCCAACAATTGCTCTCCTAGGTATATACCCCCAAATTGGAAAGACATTCATTCCAAAGTATGTGTGAACACCACTATTTATCACAGCACTCAGTATAATAGCCAAGTCTTGAAACCAACCTCAATGTCCAACAACAGATGAATGGATCATTAAGATGTGGTATCTATACATAATGGAATACTACATGGCAGTCAGAAATGATACAATCACAAACTTGAACGTGAATGGACCTAGAACATATTATGTTAAATGAAGTAAGCCAGAAGATGAAAGACAAACAGAATGATAGCACTATTCTGAAGCACCTAGATCATACACCTTATATACAACTAATACTCAACAATCAAATCACAGGTTTGGGTAGAAACTCCAAACACTGTAACAGTCAACATATACCGGAGAGCAGTGCCCAAAACACATGAAAGAGGTACAACACAAACTCTTGACTACACATTATACCACAAAGAAACTAGCAACAACAGAAACAGCAGCATAGAGAGAACAGGTATGTAATCAGCCTTCTACTACAAAGGCCCATAATAATCCCTTAGGGATCTTATACAGGATTACAAAGGGTGGACAAACTAAGGTGGCATCTCGGGGTTCACTCACACGAGATACCATACCCAGCTTGCACTATGAGAATGTCCTGATAAAACTCTTTAACATACACTTTATTTCTAGGTTATACCTTCTTTTAGGACCTGAAACACGTGACCAGCCAGACCACCGAAGCAGCAACTGTGACCTACAGACTTATACTACAGGTCCTACTCATCGAACACAGTCAAGCAAACTAGCATTCTGATGCTATTTTCACCTCTCTTCTCACTACTTTCTTTTTTTTTATTTCTCTTTTTCTTTTTAATTGATTTTTTTCTTTTCTTCTCTCCTGCCCCTTCCATATACTTTCCCCTTTCCCCCCCTTTGGAAATCCTACTATCCCTTCACCCCTCAATCCCACCCAGATTTTTGACCTCATTAAAACTCTTCACCCTCAGTTCTTAACCCATTAGGCATCAAGACTGACCTCCTACCCTAACAAACCAGTACCCAGTACCCAAGCAAAAAGACAACCAGTCAAACCCCCACCTCATCCCCTGCTGACTCATGCTGCACAGTCTTCCTAATGTGGACTGTTACTTGAAACCGGACTTAGCTATAAAAGTATCCCCAATACAAGAAATCTTCCCAAGACCTCCCTGCTGCAAATCTTTTGCCATTCTCAAGAGAGTCATGTGTGATGAAAAGTCATCCAGGAACCCACACACCAAAAGAAAATCTCAAAAGACAATAGGAAACCTATACTTCCATCATAAATATAAGACCTGTATTATACCACCTCTTTACCTGCTTTTCCCCAAAAGTAAGACAGTCTCTTGCATCACTCTGTTCCTTTAATCACTTTTTATTTAATTTTTTAAATAAAAAAATGATATGTGTGTACATATATTTTTATTTCTATTTTTATCTTTTTTGGGTGTGTGACCTATTTCTGTTTTCTTCTCTTTCTACCCTCAAATGCACCAGCAATATAATGTAGCACCATTTCTCCCTGCAAAGGCACACTAAAAAACAGGGAAATCTTACGTATAAAAGCAAGCTCTTATCTACTAGAGATAAGAACTCATACTTCTTTACTATACATGGGCATCTCCCACCTTGAATATATGTCATGTGGACCCAACTTAGACCCCAGGTGATTAGACACCAACCGTCCAGCCTTGAACACTGGACCCCAGACACAGAAATGACACAGTTCTTTACAACAGCCACAGAAAACAAATCCCATCCGGAGCATCCTTAATACTGCTCGGACATCAATAAGTGCCAGCTCTAATATGATGTCCTGACAATGAGGAAACTGGGAATAAGTTGACCTAAGAGCAGGTTATCCTACCTCACCAGATAACGATAAGACAAGATCAGAAGACTTGTCACCCTTTGGTCTGTCCAAAAGCCAAGATCACGATTTACAGATGACTGGCTGATAGAACCATGATCGGACTGTATGTATCCTGGGACCAATAAAAAAGCCCTTGTCTAGAATTTAAACTACTACCTGCACAACCATGATCTCTAGTTCCAGAGGTCTGTCTGAGAGAACTGCAACGAAATGGGTCTTCTAGAAACAACGAAAGACGCTATCTCAGGCCCTCTCCTAGGATCAGCGCAAAGACCAAGGCCACCAACCACAGAAAAAGCATTAAAATGACACGGAGGGAACAGAACTTCTAGAACCACAAAGAAAGACTTCATCATAAGTTCCACTCCCTGGCCTGTGCAGATACCGAGATCTGTAGATACAGAGGTCTGATTTTATCACCAAGGAAGGAGCAGAAGTCTTCCATACACTACAAAAGCACCAAGGGGAGAGTAACTGAACCTGAAAGGAGTCTATAGTTAATCACATGACAATATACTTCAAGGATGGAGAAACCCTGTTTCTCTTTAGGCCAAAGGAATTCCTTTTTGAATGACCCCAATATTTACTGTGCCTGTGCAGGTGGGAAGAAAAAAGAAAAAAAAAGGCAAAAAGCACAATTTTTTAAATTTATTTATCTAGTTTTGCCGATTTATTTGTTTTGGTGTAGTTATTGAAGTTGTTGTCTCCATTTATATTTATTTTTTCTTTTCTTTTCTTCCTTTATGTGCTCTGCCATGTTTTTTATCTCAAGACCATGGCCTTTATGTGATGGTTATATTTATTGTTTGAGTGTTCACTGGATGTTTTATTTGACACTTCTTTTTGTACTGTTGTGATGTTCCACCTCCTTTTTCCCCTTCATCCTTCAAAACTAGGATGAGAGCATCCAGAATTACTCTGCCCATTTTTGGTGTATTTGATTTTTTTTCCTCCAGTTTATTACTTTTCTCTTCTTCAAATAAACCACATAACTTGAACTATCTAGTCCCACCTCCCAAATAGAGCGGGAAATAAGGGAGGTACCAAGACCAAACAGGTGTAGGACCACTAAATAGTTAGCTAGGCACAGAAGGGACCACTTATTTTGGCAGCCCCAGGGATGAGGGAGGAGGATATGCGAGGTAGGATGGGAATGCAGGTGGAGGGAGCACAATTTGGTGATGTGAATTCCCCTGATTTTATGTTAATATGTACCTAAATATTATTGTCAATGATATGTAGACCACTATGATTAAAATAAAAATTATATTAAGAAAAAGAAGTTTCATATTAAATTCTGTTTGTAAATTGCCCATAACAATTAAGACTATACTCTACATTAGCCTCGTTTATAAATGGGCTTTTAACTCTTTAGTTTCTAAAGGAAAAGGATGCTTCCAAAATTCAGAAATGTTAGGCTGGAATGACAGTACAGTGGGTTGGGTGTTTACCTAGTATGTAGCCAACTTGGATCCAATCCCCCAGTAACACAGATGGTCCGCTAGCCCACAGGATTGGTCCCTGAACACAAAGCCAGGAATAAGCCTTGAGCATCTTCATGTGTAGCCTTCCCTACCCCATGTCAAAATCATAAGTGCAAGGCTTGCTGAGTTAAAAATAAGTGAGTTTCCATCTCTACCAGGAAAGGAGCCTGTCAATACTGAAGACACCAGATGATGATTGGGGCAGTGAAAGAATAGCAGGATGTTTGCCCAGGTCATATAAGTCATGAAGACTGACTACAGAACAGCTATATATATCGGCCCATAAAATAAATCACAAGGACTGAGCACTGTGAGACCACACCCAACCTGATTGCAAAGTCAGGATATCTTTTTATGTAAGTCATGGAAAATCATCTTACTGAGGACATGTCAGCACATACCACTTCCTGTGCCCTTTCCTCGCCAAATGCAAGCTATATAATCTACTGTGGGCTATGTGTGGGCAGGACTCTGGCAGCCTTGGCAGAGAATGTCAGACCTCTCCCAGGATGGCTCCTAAATAAAATACACAGTTGGTCAAATATATCATTACATCTGACTCTTCTATGTTAAGAATTTAAGAAATGTATAAGTGGCATATATATGAAATATTTTAAACTTCTATTTAAAATTACATGCAATCTGGTACATAATTCTATTAAATTTGGTAAGGCAACCTGGAAAAGGTGGAAGAGATTGTGACTATGAAATCAGAATGAGGTTAGCAAAAATGTAAGTGGAAATTAATTCAACTGAGCCAGTTAGTTAAAAAAGAATGCTTTTGAACTATGGCTCACAGGCAAATATAATAGATAATAGCCATGAGGAAAAGCTCTCATTCTGAATTTTTAAGTAAAATCACAATTTACCACATAAGAAACACCCAAATTAGAGGATAACATTCTTATAGTTTTATACTAAGCTTAGTGTGGTTAGCATCAATTGGAATTCACACAAATAAATAGATGTAATTTGTACCAATAGAATTAAGAAACATGGGGATCAGAGAGATAGCACATAAGGCACATAAGGCACAGCTCTAACTTTGAAAGTCATTAGCCTGAGTTCAATCTCCAGCACCCTATACGGTCTTCTGAGTACTACTAGGATTAATACCTGAATACAGAATGAGGGATTATCTATCATCGCTCTCTCTTTCTCTTTCTCAGATTATCTATCATCTCTCTCTGTCTATCTACCTACCTATTTATATCTATCTAGAATTCATATATCTATATTCAGAATTATAAATTCTGTTTTTATTTCATAGAGTAACTAAACTTTCCTGCCATTTAAATTACATACTTTATTTAAGAGAATATCTGATAAAATTGGTATTGCTTTGAAGCAAATTGTGGAAAATTCTGAGCATAATTGGAAAAATAACAATACTGTCTATGAAGGGTAAAGTAGCTGGATAAAAGGAATAAATAGCTATAGTGTGACCTCAGATGAATTAAAATTTAGTTTTGATTATAATATATATACATTTTGTTATAATGAAGTATATGCTAAACATATAGTCATAAACTAATGTTATCCAGTATAGGATGATTTTATATTCTCTGTGGTCTATAATTAAAAAATTAAAGTTATAAAGCAATTATTATATAACAATAAGTAATTATTACTTTATATGAGAGAAATGATATCCAAATCAGTTTGGCACCTTATTGATGCCAAATGAAAATATGGCATCGATATTTTGCCACATTGCAAACTATTGCTAAATACTTTTAGTAATATTTTTCTTTGTTTAAAACAAATTATAAACAATTTCCTAACAATGAACTTTTTGTCTTTTATTATATTTATTTGGGAGAAAAGAATTGGACCACATCTGATGGTACCCAGGGACTATTACTGGCTCAAGAATAAACTCAGGTGGTGATTGTAGGAACATGTGATGACAGGGATTTAAACTGAGACATACTCAAAATAAACACTCTATGAACTGTATTAAGACTGCATTTCTTAAAATTTTAATATGACCATAATTGACAAAGAAAATTTTCAGCAAAATGCATAAAAACAATTATAAAATAAAAAATTTAGAACAGATAATTCATAATAAACAAAGCACTTTTTGAAAAATAGCAAACACTGTTATTTAGGTGGTGGTAATTTTGTGGTGGAAGACATTTAAGTGGTATTAAGTTTTGTTTTTAAAGATATGAATCCAATAAAATAATTTTTATCAATTAAAATATTTATATGGAGGGGCTGTAGAGATATTAGAGGGATAACACAATTGCCTTTCAATCTACCAATCTGGTTCAATTCCCAGCCCTGTAAATGATGCTCTAGTGCTGTTAGAAGAGAACCATGAGCACAAAGTCAGGAGTTATCTCTGAATACTGATGTGTATATCTCAACCATGCCCAAAATATAATATGAATAAAAATAATAAATAGGATCTAGGGATAATATACAGTATGCTGAGTGTATATTTAGCATGAGGAGCCCCAGGATTAAATTTGAAATGACACAATACCAAGATTAGCCTCAAATCTTAGCCAAGAGTAATCTCTAAGAACCACTGCATAGGATTTCAAAATATGTAAGTAAAATATATGGAAAATAACTTGAATTATTTTGAGAAATATTTAGATTTATATAAATACTACATTATTTATTGTTTGATATATGGACGATATGTCTGAATTAATAGTAGTTATCCAATCAGAAGACAAATATTAATTCATAAAGTATAATTATCCTTTTATCAATTTATTCATGTTAAAGTTATTGGTGATGCAAATAACCATATAAGTGCACACAACATATGTTTTGGTGTAATTTTTTTTAATTTTATTAAAATGATATTTTATTTCACTACATGTCAGTTTTCTTTTACCCTAGTTAGTTTTTATAATAGTAGACCTCTAGGTGTGCATATAGTTGTGCTAGAATGTGGTTTTTAAGATAGTTTTCATGACTTCTATGGTATTTCTATTAGATTATGTTATTATGTAAAGAAGACTTGAACAATGTAAGTTTATTTATTTCACTAAGATAAGAAGATAAGATTTCAATGGAAAATGATCAGAGTGGTACCAATGTAATATAGAGCTGCTAAAATCAGAAATATTTTATTGTTTGTTTCAGCACATAGCAAAAGGGAAAAATCAGAAGACATGAGGAATATTGGACGTCTTGTGGGTGGTTGGGAATTGACAGTTATATGGAAAGAACTTGAGAAAGGTTTCTAGAAGCAGAGTATTTCTGAACCTCACCAGGGTTAATGAAATCAGAACTAAGATAAACATGGATTTACCAACAATAAGGAGCTTAGAAGCAGGGTTTTCTCCAGAACCTTCAAATAAAAGGGTCAAGATGATTGTCACCTTAATTTTGGCTTTATGAGATCTTTAATAGAACATCCTGTGGAATCACCAGGATTTCTAACCTCCAAAGCTATGAACAGAAAAATCAATATTATTTTAAGCTGCTAAATTCATGATCTTTGATTATATTAATTCATATATGCATATATTTTAATCAGTCAAGAGAATAACTTTCAGTCTGGAACTTATTAATCCTAGATATATAGATAAAATGAATATATAAGGCGTCCAGAGTTAGACTTCCAAGTTCCTAGTTTTTCCAGAATAAGAAAACTGGATATAGTTGTGTGGGCAGATAAAAGGAGTTTTATGTTCTGTAGATTAAGAAAATTCTCAGGGGCCAAAGTGTTGTACAGCAGTAGGGCATTTGCCTTGCACACTCCTGACCTAGGAAGGACAGTGGTTTGATCCCCAGGCGTCCCATATTCTCCTCCAAGCCAGGAGCGATTTCTGAGGGCATAGCCAGTAGTAACCCCTGAGTGTCAACGGATGTGGCCGAAAGAAGAAAAAAAGAAAAAGAAAAGAAAGAAAGAAAAAAACAAAAAACAAAATTCTCAGTAATCTTTGGGCCCAAAGACCCAATGCTCAACTTGGTGTTCCTAAGGCTGTGAGAGAGCACAGAGGCACTGCTTCGAGAAATGCATTGAAGTGCAGGGATCAAACTACTTTCAGATGCCAGTAAATGCTCTAACATTTTAAACCTGTGTGCCTATGTGCTTAACCTTGTAATGGATTTTTTTTTTCATATAAAAAGAACAGATCAAAGTCCTAGATGACTTTCAATTACAAATATTTCCCATCTTTCATTTCAAGAATTGGCTAAAAGTAAAGGTTTACCAAATAAAGGTAGGTTAGGAAGCCGAGCCACATTATACCTGGTATTATTCTGGGGCCAAAACGGTATCACAGTGGGTAAGGATTTGCTTTGAAAACAGCTGTGCTGAATATGATCCCAAGCATCCCATATAGTCCCCTAAGCCCACCAGAGTGATTTCTGAGCACAGAGCCTATAGCAACTTCTGAGCACTCTTGGGTGAGCCCTCCCCCCCAATTAGTATCATTCTAGCCTAACTATTTTTTTGTCAATCATTTCATTGAACCTACCTTTCTATTTGTAAAATGGTACCTACATAGTCGAATATAAGCCAAATTTTTCATCACAAAATTTTTGTGACTTATACTCCGGTTATACAGGTTATTTGGCTGGCTCACCAAATCAAATGCAAGTAGTCTCCAGACTTCTGTCATCTGCTGGAGGTACACAAGGTACACAAGTACTGCTGTTCAGTACACAAGTCACTACTGAGCGAAGAGGTGAGCGGCTGAACTGAACTGGATGCCACTGAACTGAACTATTTTACCCACAATATTCTGCGCTTTGTATGAGACCGACAGCAGTGATGATATTTGCAAACTCTCAGTGATGGTGACAATGTCTATGCTGATACCCTCACATCAGATACAACTGAAGCTGTGTTTGGACATACAGATGATGATGAAGAGGAATCCAGTTTTGAAGGATTTTAAACTTTTTGATTAGCTTGATTACCTGTTAAGCTATGATTTTCTGAACTTTGTTTAAAGTTTTAAAGTTATTGTTCTAGTTTATAGTTTTTTTTTAACAATTACTATAAAAACATTTAACCTACTGATTCCTCAATTATTGTAACTGTTTTGGGTATGTATTTATATTTTTGAAATTTACCAGTGGCTGCTGCATCTTCCACCTCAGCTTATACTAGAGTTACTAAGTTTTCCCAGTTTTTAGGGTAAAATTTGAGGGGTCGGCTTATACTTGGGTTGGCTTATACTCGAATATATAGGTAAGTAATAGATGAATAGTTTGTACAGAGAATTTACATCACTTTATCTAATCTTGTAATGTGTGATAGGATATAGATTTTGAAGTCTATAAATTTAGCCAGAAGTTTGATTCCTTGGTTTGTGCTCTGAGCCACTAAATTAAGACTTTAATAAAGTGAGAAAAGGCAAAGGTTAAAGTGCTTTTATGATAATTTTTGGCAATCTAGAGACAGCTTTCTCACCATAATGCCCCATTCCAATATGTACATCTTTAAATGATATTAGGACAGAACAATAATTATTTTATTTACAAATCTATAAATAATGAAATAATGAATCCACCCTTTCCCCCAAAACATTTTGCATCTAAAAGTAGCAAAACTTAAATGGACCAAAAGTAGCCTTGTTTCTCCTACAGGGAAAGAAAAATTTCAGGAAGTTTGCAAACTCTGTTAACTCTATGTCTATAAAGTTAAAAATTGAAAGGAGTCTATAGATAATCCTATGACAATATATTCCAAGGGTGAGGAAACCCTGTATCTCTTAGGCCAAGGGGATTCCCGTATCAAATGATCCCAATATGTATGTGCCTATGCAGGAGGGGAAAAAAAGAAAAGAGACAAAAAGTACAAAATAATCTTTATTTTTTATCTAGTTTTAGTCTATTTCTTTGTTTTGGGGTGGATATTGTAGTAGTGGTCCATTTTTTTTAATTTATATATTTACTTTTTCTTTCTTCTTTTCTCTTCTTCCTTTTTGCGATTTGTCATGTTTTCTATCTCATGACCATGGCAATTATGTAGTGCATATCTTTGTTTCTGCAGTGCTCACTGGATATCTTATTTGATACCTCTTTTTGAACTGTTGTGGTGTTTCACCTTCTTTTTTCCCCTTTGTCTCTCAAACTAAGGAGGAGAGCCTCTAGAATGATTCTGCTCATAGTGGGCGTAGTTGATTTTTACCACATTTTATTACTTTTCTCTTCCTCAAACAAAACCACATAACTTGAACTATCTAGTCCCGCCTCCCAATTAGAGGGGGCAGTAATAAAGGTACCAAGACCAAACAGTTACAAGACCACTAAGTAATAACTAGACACAGAGGGGACCACACATTCTAGCAGCCCCTGGGGGGAGAGTGGAGGATATGGGTGGCAGAATGGGAGCGGATGTGGGAGGAGGACAATTCAGTGGTGGGAACTCCCCTGATTCAATGTAAAAATGTACCTGGAATATTACTGTGAACAATATTTAAGCCACTATGATTAAAATAAAAATTATATTTAAAAAAATTCTATGCCTTATTCTTTCTTTGGGGGGGGTGAATTTTTTGGGCCACACCCAGTGACACTGAGGAATAACTCCTGGTTATACACTCAGAAATCACTCCTGGCATGGGGGACCATAAGGGACACAAAGGGATCAAACCACAGTCCATTCGGTGTCAGCGGCATGCAAGACAAACACCCTACTACTGTGCCTAGGCCCCAGCCCCTCTATGCCCTATTCTTAACCAATTAATTATGAAAAGTATTCTTGAATACTTAGATCATATCCTATTTGATACTAAAATAAAAGTAAATAAATAAATAGAATATTATATATATTACTTTTATTACAAATTTGCACAAAGTTATTTTATAATTTACCCTACATAAGTCTACTCGAGTTTAGTGTTCCGGACAAAAGTTTCAGGATCTAGGAAACCACGTCTTTAACATTACCTATGTAGTTCAATTCTATATCAATTAATAAATGGCTAAATAGAACCAGATATTGTAGAGTATTAAAGATATCTTGAAATGTAAATAATATTTTAAACACCTAGTAACAATTTGAATTATCAGATTGAAATCTTTAGGACTTTATATGAGTCTGATATCTACAAATTTATTTAAATGTTTATATTGTAAATAAGAAAATTTATATTTTTCTCTCATTGTCAATTTTATTTTAGTATGTCTTGCAGAAAAAATCAAAACAGAAACAACATGCGTCCTTTTCTTAAAAAAATAAACAGAAACAAAACATTACATCTATACTTATTTCTTAAGAGAACAGTTAGGAGTGTTAACATCGTGTATTAACTCCTTTTAGTGATAAACCATGCCAGGATGTTTAATTTAATTCAGTTTAGAAGTGAAACCTAGAAAATTTAGTTACATCTAAACTTAGCTGTGTCTTTTCAGATTCATCACTTTGTACCATATGCTGTGTTTCTGATCACAATTCTCATAATCTTTGAAGTAGCTACAGATGTCTGCTTTTAAATAAAGACAGCAATCAGTTTGCTAAAGAATGGACATGGGCCCTGCTTATAACATTAAGTTGAAAAATTTGTTCCGTTCTACAGAATTATTTTATTCCTGAAGCTGCAAAAATTTTTTTGATTATTTCAAGCTATTCATTTTCATCGAGTTATCTTCAAATTATATTTATATTGATCAATCCTAAAGCTGTATTCTGGAATATAGTTGTTTTTCATTGGTTATTTAACTCCATATTGAAATAATTTCAGAGTGTAAATGAATTTATAATTTTAGTTTTTCTGGATATGATTTGACACGATGAAGAGTAAAGCAAGTTTACTCTTTACTATCAATTATGTAAACTTGTCAGTCAATGGAAAAAGTAAAGGTTATAGTTTGAATTATTAAAAATATTCTTAAACAGGGGGCCAGTTCACTGTCCTTCAGACTGTTGGAGGGCCAGATTATAGTAAAAACAAAAATTCTGAACAAATTTCTATGTACACTGCATATATCTTATTTATAAGTGAAGAAACAAAATGGTAATAAATACAATATGTGGCCCGCGGGCCGTAGTTTGAGGACCATTGGAAGGTTCAGGATTCAAATATTTATTGCTTCTTATTAACACCTTTACTGGGTGGATACAAAGTTTTTCCACCAGCATTGAGAAAGCCAGAGAAGAGTTATTTAAGAAAATGATTCCTAGGTTTGGATTACCCAGGTCACTCACTATACAGTGACAATGGTACTTTTTTTAACCTTTTAAAGTTTCCAAAGATTTGGCCTCTGTTTTAAAAATACTAAGCAGCTCCAGACAGCTTGGAATGACTGATCATCAGGAAAACTGGAGACATTTAATTATACCCTAAACACTATATTGGAAAATTATCCCTATAAACTTCTGAATCTTTACACCCGTTTTTGCCTACTATCTTTCTCAGAAACAGAAAAGTTCTAAGATAGAACTTTAGCTTGGTCCCTGTGAAGATGGTAAGGTATGTCCTTTCTAAAACCATATTTCTAGGGCCAAAGAGATAGTACAGTGGGTAAAGAATTTAACTTGCACCTCACAAATTCAATCCCAGATGTCACAGTTACCTCATCTGGTCCCCTGAGCCTACCAGGAGTGATCCATCCTAAGTACAAAACAAGGAACAAGTCCATGGTCTTCAGAGTGGAGTCCAAAAAACAAAAACACAATAACATATTTCTTATTGATTCAAAAAATGTAAAATCAACTATTCTATTAATTTAGAATAAATGAAGCAAGCAATTCAATATGGTAATGCTGTTTGCATCACGCAAATAGAGAATTAGCTCAAGCAGAATTTAGTCTGGTAATTTGAGTCTTACAAAAAACATGGAATACCAAACCATCTGATGTCAAAATGTAAAGGTTATCTTAAGGGTTATAATTATTAAAATTATAATAATTATATATGATATGTAATTATAATATATAATTACAATTAAGGATTCTCTCTCAGACACTCCCACTGCTGCAGATCTATCTTTCTAAGGTAAAAGGAGGTCGTTCACTTATCCAGTGGCCAGACCCTAACATAGAATCAAACTATTACAGTGAACCAATTGAGGATCTGAGAGCCCTTTTATAAGAAAACCTAATACTGAAAATCAAAGTTACATTTGTTAATTTTGAGCTTATTTTTTTAACAGTAACCAATAAAGGCAGAACTTAAGCTTTGTCAATTGTCATACATTTGCCAATATGCAAAAGGAGAATCCTAAAGTTTCCATATTATTTTCGTATTCCATGTATTGTTAAACTTTTTGCCCTCCCAATTTCAGAGAAAAGAAGGTCATTTTATTTCTCTAGGTCTAATCAAGCTTTCTTTTTCAGAACATTGTGAGGACCCATTAAACATTAAGTGAGCACGAGTTTTCAAATTCTTTCATAGGTGGAGTCTGTGACTTTTTGTTAGCATAAATTTACAAAAAAAAAAAAAAAAGAAACTCACTTAAGTATTTCTTCAAGATTTAATGAAGCAAAATCTCTAAGGGGGTGTGGTGAGGGTAGGGCAAAGGGATAGTGCTGCTGTCCATAGGGTGTTTGCTTGCAAATAAGCTGACCCAGTTTCAACCCCAGCAATACTTAAGGTTTTTGAGTGCTCAGTTCTGAGTGCTAGCCAAGAGGAACCTCCAAACAATGCATCTCCCTGATGATTAGGGATGTGGAGCATTTTTTATGTGTCTTTGGCCATGTGTATTTCTTCTTTGAAGAAGTGTCTGTTCATTTCTTCTTCTCATTTTTGGATGGAGTTAGATATTTTTTTCTTGCTAAGTTCTGTCAGTAACTTGTAAATCTTAAGATATTAGCCCCTTATCTGATGGGTAGAGCATGAATAGTTTCTTCCATTTTGTGGGTGGCCTTTGTGTCCTAGTCACTATTTCCTTTGAGGTGCAGAGCTTCTCAGTTTAATGTAGTCTCATTAGTTTATCTCTTTTCCCACTTGTTTGGAAATCAACTTGCAGATGCTTTTAGTCTCAATGTCATCAAGTTTTTTTAACCTACATTTAAACCTACCTGATGGTTTCTGGCCTGATATCAAGGTCTGTATTATTAGAAGGCATTTAGGTAAACTGTTAAGTAAATAGAAAATTCAACACAGAAAAGAGAAAGCCTTCCATTTAACATAATCATACAGGCTTGGTAATAGCTGCTAAGTAGGCTTGTAGTGATTATTCACCATATATACAAGTATCAACTGTTGTTTTATATTTTAATTGTCTCAATTAAAAATTACATGTGAAATTATAAAGTATTATATACAAATTACCATATAAAAGCCACATGTTGCTTATTGTAATCTTATATTAACATTTTAAAGATATAATAAAATAATACTTTAAAAATAGGTTTTGTTAGTTGGTGATAAAGAAGGGTTTTTTTGAATTTTTTTTAAAGTACATACTTTTTATTTTGGTCAGGTGAGAATAGACTTAAACATGAACACATAAAAATTCATAGATAGACAGACACCAAAATTGTCAAGTAACACTTTAAAAATAGACTAGAAGTAATGCACATGACTTTACTAAATATGAGAATGGAGGAGTTTCCTTTTAGTGATGGGGAAAAAAAAAATACCCCACAACATGGCCTCACAAATACAATGTATTTTCCTTACTATCAGCCATATCCTTGGCTTAAAAATAAATTAAAGTTAAATACACTAGTTGAATTGTGTTGTTGTTTGTTTGTTTGTTTGTTTTTGAACCATATCCAATAGTACTCTGATGTTACCTTAATTTTGACATTCAGGAATTACTCTGGCTGGCTTCAGGGAGCATATGGGATGCTGAAGATCAAGTTAGGGTATGCTACATGCAAGGAAAACACTCTTCCTGTTGTACTATAGTTCTGATTCCATTAGCTCACTAACTTCAACCGAATGACTGTAAACATTTTTGTTGTTCTCATTGAACTTCAGTTTCTCATCTATTATATCAACATATGTTACCAGCAACTTGAAAGGTCCATACAGAACATACTCATTTTTCCTTTATAATATTGGGATATTCAAAATAAATTATATGGGGCCTGAGCAATGGCACAGTGGTAGGGGATTTGCTTTGCACGCAACTGACCCAAGACTGTGGTTTGATTCTCTCCATGTCCCATATGATCCCCCAAGCCAGGAGCAATCTCTGAGCTCATAGCCACATAGCCAGGAGTAACTTACCCTGAGTTTCACCTGGCGTGGTCCAAAAATCCAAAAAGAAAAAAAGACAAAATTAAGTAAAAAATATAGTTATATTTATATTATATAGTTACATAATATTCAAACGTAGATAGAAAATATAGTTATATTCATATTATATAGTTATATAGTATTCAAAAGCAGAAGAAAATATGTTTCTTTTTGTTTTGTTGGTTTGTTTGTGGGGGCCATACAGAAAGATGCTTAAGGGCCTTGATCTGTACTAAAAAAATTACTTACTCAGGGTGGTGTGCTTGAGTGATTATATGAGATGCAAGATAAGCCGATTGGAAAGTAAGCACTTTATAATCTGTACTAAATCTTTTGTTTCCAAATATACTTTTGATTATTTATCCACATAATCTCATAAATGTTAGTATGAAAATTATTTGTGGTTCCAAAAACAATAAAACATGCGAATTTAAAATAATACAATAATACCTATAATTAAGATGAGATAACTCTTTTTTTTGTTTGTTTATTTTTTGGGCTTCACCCATTGACGCTCAAGGGTTACTCCTGGCTATGCACTCAGAAATTGCTCCTGGCTTCTGAGGACCATATGGGACACCAGGGTATCGAACTGCAGTCTGTCCTAGGCTAGTGCTTGCAAGGCAGACACCTTACTTCTAGTGCCACTGCTCTGGCCCCGAGATAACTCTCTTAAGCTGATTATCTGTTTGCATCTAAACTATTATTTAAGGTATATGATGTACACATCAAATCAGATTTCTAAAGAGATAGTTATTTATTGAACCATCTTTTACTGAAGTTTTTCAATTTCTCTGTTATTTTAAAATTATATAGGTTATGATAGGCTTGATTGATATATTAAGTGTTGCTTTGGAAGAAACAAGTTAAAAATTCTATTTTAAGGTGACCCATTAGATCCAAGAGATGGAAATATAGTAGTTACTTTATTATTGCAAGTATATAATAGATATGGATTGTAACAATATGTGAGAAAACTGTGGTTGTAGAAAATAGTCTGGAATTACTTTAATAATAAACAAATTTTAGTGTAAGAATCTAATAGTTATTTCAAATAATTTTATATTATCATATAAGGTTCTTTTGTTGTTTTTTTATTTGTTTTGTTTTTGGGCCACACCCAGTGATGCCCAGGGGTTACTCTTGGCTATGTACTCAGAAATTGCTCCTAGCTTGAGGGATCATATAGGATTCCCGGGATCTAACCAAAATCCATGTGGGGAGATGGCAGAAATTTTCTTCACCTGTTTGATTAAGAAGCCTAATTTTACTTCAAATGCTTTCACATTTCACAGGTGACTGCATATCACAGATGAGCATTCCCTTTCCTTGAAGCTGCACATTGAAACTGTTGAGTAGCTCTTTACATCTGTCACAGAGGAGAGGTGCCCTTTCCATTCTACGTCATTGAGCCTGGGACTTCTTTTTTGAAAGCAGTAAAGCTGTAACTTGTGGAAATCATAGAGATGTTTCAAAATTCTCCCTTGACTTAGTCAATGGATTTGTCTGTGTTACAGAACATCTTCATAGGTAACATTTCGCTCAGCCAGAAATTCTTGAAATTGTCTGTGGTTTAGTGCGTTAGCTCTGACGAAGTTAACAGACAATACCACAATTTTCATAACAGAATTCCAGTTCATTATTTATTTCACAGCACTTGTTGGTGGATGAGACAGTGTATGGCTATTTTGGGTAGAATGGTTATGTTTGACCATCTCTTGGTTAATGCAAGAAATTACTCCTTTTTTAGACCCCACCATAGTAGGAGCATCATCAGTTATCACATGGGCTAGTTTAGTCCAGTTCAGCTCCAAACCATTCACAGTTTGACAAACTATTTCATAGGTATCTTTTTCTGTAGCTGTACATTTTATGTTCTGCAGTACAGCAAGCTCTTCTGTGACTTTAAAGTAGTCGCTCATCCCAGGAATAAAAATTAGAATTTGTACAGAATCATGAACAAAATTGCTTTTGTTGAGTGCCAAGGAAAAATTAGCAAAGTTTTTTTTTGAGGAGTTTGAAAATGCTGATGCAAATAGTTTTCCTCCTTTCTTCAAGCCTTTTTGTAATTATAGATCAGGCAGTAAACACAAAAACACCCAGTGGATGAGATAATGTCCTCAACAGGCTGCATGTGGCCCTCGGGCCACAGTTTGATAACCCCCTGCTTAAAATGATCAAAAACTTAAATTTTATAAAACTTCACTTTATATTTTGATATTTATTTTCC